>NW_027367753.1:0-55251 GCF_046119375.1 Phyllobates terribilis
TCATTGATTTTTGCCATTGAAAAACATGTTTTTCATATACCAGAAATGTTTGAAGCTACTGACTGAATGAAAGGAGCTGGCATCTCACTCTCTTTGAATCTTCTTTATCATGCTAGGATTAGCAGGAAAAAGCAAAAATTTCAGAATTGCACCTTGCAATGTGGAGATATTACTGTTTGTGCATTTACAATATTCATTAATTTTTGCCATTGAAAAACGTCCAGAAATGTTTGAAGCTACTGACTGAATGAAAGGAGCTGGCATCTCACTCTCTTTGAATCTTCTTTATCATGCTAGGATTAACAGGAAAAAGCTAAAAATTTCAGAATTGCACCGTGCAATGTGGAGATATTACTGTTTGTGCATTTACAATATTCATTGATTTTTGCCATTGAAAAACATGTTTTTCATATACCAGAAATGTTTGAAGCTACTGACTGAATGAAAGGAGCTGGCATCTCACTCTCTTTGAATCTTCTTTATCATGCTAGGATTAACAGGAAAAAGCTAAAAATTTTCAGAATTGCACCGTGCAATGTGGAGATATTACTGTTTGTGCATTACAAATTGTATTCATTGATTTTTGCCATTGAAAACATGTTTTTCATATACCAGAAATGTTTGAAGCTACTGACTGAATGAAAGGAGCTGGCATCTCACTCTCTTTGAATCTTCTTTATCATGCTAGGATTAGCAGGAAAAAGCAAAAAATTTCAGAATTGCACCTTGCAATGTGGAGATATTACTGTTTGTGCATTTACAATATTCATTAATTTTTGCCATTGAAAAACGTCCAGAAATGTTTGAAGCTACTGACTGAATGAAAGGAGCTGGCATCTCACTCTCTTTGAATCTTCTTTATCATGCTAGGATTAACAGGAAAAAGCTAAAAATTTCAGAATTGCACCGTGCAATGTGGAGATATTACTGTTTGTGCATTTACAATATTCATTGATTTTTGCCATTGAAAAACATGTTTTTCATATACCAGAAATGTTTGAAGCTACTGACTGAATGAAAGGAGCTGCATCTCACTCTCTTTGAATCTTCTTTATCATGCTAGGATTAACAGGAAAAAGCTAAAAATTTCAGAATTGCACCGTGCAATGTGGAGATATTACTGTTTGTGCATTTACAATATTCATTGATTTTTGCCATTGAAAAACATGTTTTTCATATACCAGAAATGTTTGAAGCTACTGACTGAATGAAAGGAGCTGGCATCTCACTCTCTTTGAATCTTCTTTATCATGCTAGGATTAACAGGAAAAAGCAAAAAATTTCAGAATTGCACCGTGCAATGTGGAGATATTACTGTTTGTGCATTTACAATATTCATTGATTTTTGCCATTGAAAAACATGTTTTTCATATACCAGAAATGTTTGCAGCTACTGACTGAATGAAAGGAGCTGGCATCTCACTCTCTTTGAATCTTCTTTATCATGCTAGGATTAACAGGAAAAAGCTAAAAATTTCAGAATTGCACCGTGCAATGTGGAGATATTACTGTTTGTGCATTTACAATATTCATTGATTTTTGCCATTGAAAAACATGTTTTTCATATACCAGAAATGTTTGAAGCTACTGACTGAATGAAAGGAGCTGGCATCTCACTCTCTTTGAATCTTCTTTATCATGCTAGGATTAACAGGAAAAAGCTAAAAATTTCAGAATTGCACCGTGCAATGTGGAGATATTACTGTTTGTGCATTTACAATATTCATTGATTTTTGCCATTGAAAAACATGTTTTTCATATACCAGAAATGTTTGAAGCTACTGACTGAATGAAAGGAGCTGGCATCTCACTCTCTTTGAATCTTCTTTATCATGCTAGGATTAACAGGGAAAAAGCAAAAAATTTCAGAATTGCACCTTGCAATGTGGAGATATTACTGTTTGTGCATTTACAATATTCATTGATTTTTGCCATTGAAAAACGTCCAGAAATGTTTGAAGCTACTGACTGAATGAAAGGAGCTGGCATCTCACTCTCTTTGAATCTTCTTTATCATGCTAGGATTAACAGGAAAAAGCTAAAAATTTCAGAATTGCACCGTGCAATGTGGAGATATTACTGTTTGTGCATTTACAATATTCATTGATTTTTGCCATTGAAAAACATGTTTTTCATATACCAGAAATGTTTGAAGCTACTGACTGAATGAAAGGAGCTGGCATCTCACTCTCTTTGAATCTTCTTTATCATTCTAGGATTAGCAGGAAAAAGCAAAAAATTTCAGAATTGCACCTTGCAATGTGGAGATATTACTGTTTGTGCATTTACAATATTCATTGATTTTTGCCATTGAAAAACATGTTTTTCATATACCAGAAATGTTTGAAGCTACTGACTGAATGAAAGGAGCTGGCATCTCACTCTCTTTGAATCTTCTTTATCATGCTAGGATTAGCAGGAAAAAGCAAAAAATTTCAGAATTGCACCTTGCAATGTGGAGATATTACTGTTTGTGCATTTACAATATTCATTGATTTTTGCCATTGAAAAACATGTTTTTCATATACCAGAAATGTTTGAAGCTACTGACTGAATGAAAGGAGCTGGCATCTCACTCTCTTTGAATCTTCTTTATCATGCTAGGATTAGCAGGAAAAAGCAAAAAATTTCAGAATTGCACCTTGCAATGTGGAGATATTACTGTTTGTGCATTTACAATATTCATTGATTTTTGCCATTGAAAAACATGTTTTTCATATACCAGAAATGTTTGAAGCTACTGTCTGAATGAAAGGAGCTGGCATCTCACTCTCTTTGAATCTTCTTTATCATGCTAGGATTAACAGGAAAAAGCAAAAAATTTCAGAATTGCACCTTGCAATGTGGAGATATTACTGTTTGTGCATTTACAATATTCATTGATTTTTGCCATTGAAAAACATGTTTTTCATATACCAGAAATGTTTGAAGCTACTGACTGAATGAAAGGAGCTGGCATCTCACTCTCTTTGAATCTTCTTTATCATGCTAGGATTAACAGGAAAAAGCAAAAAATTTCAGAATTGCACCTTGCAATGTGGAGATATTACTGTTTGTGCATTTACAATATTCATTGATTTTTGCCATTGAAAAACATGTTTTTCATATACCAGAAATGTTTGAAGCTACTGACTGAATGAAAGGAGCTGGCATCTCACTCTCTTTGAATCTTCTTTATCATGCTAGGATTAACAGGAAAAAGCTAAAAATTTCAGAATTGCACCGTGCAATGTGGAGATATTACTGTTTGTGCATTTACAATATTCATTGATTTTTGCCATTGAAAAACATGTTTTTCATATACCAGAAATGTTTGAAGCTACTGACTGAATGAAAGGAGCTGGCATCTCACTCTCTTTGAATCTTCTTTATCATGCTAGGAATAGCAGGAAAAAGCAAAAAATTTCAGAATTGCACCTTGCAATGTGGAGATATTACTGTTTGTGCATTTACAATATTCATTGATTTTTGCCATTGAAAAACATGTTTTTCATATACCAGAAATGTTTGAAGCTACTGACTGAATGAAAGGAGCTGGCATCTCACTCTCTTTGAATCTTCTTTATCATGCTAGGATTAACAGGAAAAAGCTAAAAATTTCAGAATTGCACCGTGCAATGTGGAGATATTACTGTTTGTGCATTTACAATATTCATTGATTTTTGCCATTGAAAAACATGTTTTTCATATACCAGAAATGTTTGAAGCTACTGACTGAATGAAAGGAGCTGGCATCTCACTCTCTTTGAATCTTCTTTATCATGCTAGGATTAGCAGGAAAAAGCAAAAAATTTCAGAATTGCACCTTGCAATGTGGAGATATTACTGTTTGTGCATTTACAATATTCATTGATTTTTGCCATTGAAAAACATGTTTTTCATATACCAGAAATGTTTGAAGCTACTGACTGAATGAAAGGAGCTGGCATCTCACTCTCTTTGAATCTTCTTTATCATGCTAGGATTAGCAGGAAAAAGCAAAAAATTTCAGAATTGCACCTTGCAATGTGGAGATATTACTGTTTGTGCATTTACAATATTCATTGATTTTTGCCATTGAAAAACATGTTTTTCATATACCAGAAATGTTTGAAGCTACTGACTGAATGAAAGGAGCTGGCATCTCACTCTCTTTGAATCTTCTTTATCATGCTAGGATTAACAGGAAAAAGCAAAGAATTTCAGAATTGCACCTTGCAATGTGGAGATATTACTGTTTGTGCATTTACAATATTCATTGATTTTTGCCATTGAAAAACATGTTTTTCATATACCAGAAATGTTTGAAGCTACTGACTGAATGAAAGGAGCTGGCATCTCACTCTCTTTGAATCTTCTTTATCATGCTAGGATTAACAGGAAAAAGCTAAAAATTTCAGAATTGCACCTTGCAATGTGGAGATATTACTGTTTGTGCATTTACAATATTCATTGATTTTTGCCATTGAAAAACATGTTTTTCATATACCACAAATGTTTGAAGCTACTGACTGAATGAAAGGAGCTGGCATCTCACTCTCTTTGAATCTTCTTTATCATGCTAGGATTAGCAGG
This sequence comes from Phyllobates terribilis, assembly GCF_046119375.1. Classification (NCBI taxonomy): domain Eukaryota; kingdom Metazoa; phylum Chordata; class Amphibia; order Anura; family Dendrobatidae; genus Phyllobates; species Phyllobates terribilis. The sequence goes on from NW_027367753.1 coordinate 4,555, forward strand.
AAAAAGCAAAAAATTTCAGAATTGCACCTTGCAATGTGGAGATATTACTGTTTGTGCATTTACAATATTCATTAATTTTTGCCATTGAAAAACGTCCAGAAATGTTTGAAGCTACTGACTGAATGAAAGGAGCTGGCATCTCACTCTCTTTGAATCTTCTTTATCATGCTAGGATTAACAGGAAAAAGCTAAAAATTTCAGAATTGCACCGTGCAATGTGGAGATATTACTGTTTGTGCATTTACAATATTCATTGATTTTTGCCATTGAAAAACATGTTTTTCATATACCAGAAATGTTTGAAGCTACTGACTGAATGAAAGGAGCTGGCATCTCACTCTCTTTGAATCTTCTTTATCATGCTAGGATTAACAGGAAAAAGCTAAAAATTTCAGAATTGCACCGTGCAATGTGGAGATATTACTGTTTGTGCATTTACAATATTCATTGATTTTTGCCATTGAAAAACATGTTTTTCATATACCAGAAATGTTTGAAGCTACTGACTGAATGAAAGGAGCTGGCATCTCACTCTCTTTGAATCTTCTTTATCATGCTAGGATTAGCAGGAAAAAGCAAAAAATTTCAGAATTGCAACTTGCAATGTGGAGTTATTACTGTTTGTGCATTTACAATATTCATTGATTTTTGCCATTGAAAAACATGTTTTTCATATACCAGAAATGTTTGAAGCTACTGACAATGAAAGGAGCTGGCTTCTCACTCTCTTTGAATCTTCTTTATCATGCTAGGATTAACAGGAAAAAGCAAAAAATTTCAGAATTGCACCTTGCAATGTGGAGATATTACTGTTTGTGCATTTACAATATTCATTGATTTTTGCCATTGAAAAACGTCCAGAAATGTTTGAAGCTACTGACTGAATGAAAGGAGCTGGCATCTCACTCTCTTTGAATCTTCTTTATCATGCTAGGATTAACAGGAAAAAGCTAAAAATTTCAGAATTGCACCGTGCAATGTGGAGATATTACTGTTTGTGCATTTACAATATTCATTGATTTTTGCCATTGAAAAACATGTTTTTCATATACCAGAAATGTTTGAAGCTACTGACTGAATGAAAGGAGCTGGCATCTCACTCTCTTTGAATCTTCTTTATCATGCTAGGATTAGCAGGAAAAAGCAAAAAATTTCAGAATTGCACCTTGCAATGTGGAGATATTACTGTTTGTGCATTTACAATATTCATTGATTTTTGCCATTGAAAAACATGTTTCTCATATACCAGAAATGTTTGAAGCTACTGACTGAATGAAAGGAGCTGGCATCTCACTCTCTTTGAATCTTCTTTATCATGCTAGGATTAACAGGAAAAAGCAAAAAATTTCAGAATTGCACCTTGCAATGTGGAGATATTACTGTTTGTGCATTTACAATATTCATTGATTTTTGCCATTGAAAAACATGTTTTTCATATACCAGAAATGTTTGAAGCTACTGACTGAATGAAAGGAGCTGGCATCTCACTCTCTTTGAATCTTCTTTATCATGCTAGGATTAACAGGAAAAAGCTAAAAATTTCAGAATTGCACCGTGCAATGTGGAGATATTACTGTTTGTGCATTTATAATATTCATTGATTTTTGCCATTGAAAAACATGTTTTTCATATACCAGAAATGTTTGAAGCTACTGACTGAATGAAAGGAGCTGGCATCTCACTCTCTTTGAATCTTCTTTATCATTCTAGGATTAGCAGGAAAAAGCAAAAAATTTCAGAATTGCACCTTGCAATGTGGAGATATTACTGTTTGTGCATTTACAATATTCATTGATTTTTGCCATTGAAAAACATGTTTTTCATATACCAGAAATGTTTGAAGCTACTGACTGAATGAAAGGAGCTGGCATCTCACTCTCTTTGAATCTTCTTTATCATGCTAGGATTAACAGGAAAAAGCTAAAAATTTCAGAATTGCACCGTGCAATGTGGAGATATTACTGTTTGTGCATTTACAATATTCATTGATTTTTGCCATTGAAAAACATGTTTTTCATATACCAGAAATGTTTGAAGCTACAGACTGAATGAAAGGAGCTGGCATCTCACTCTCTTTGAATCTTCTTTATCATGCTAGGATTAGCAGGAAAAAGCAAAAAATTTCAGAATTGCACCTTGCAATGTGGAGTTATTACTGTTTGTGCATTTACAATATTCATTGATTTTTGCCATTGAAAAACGTCCAGAAATGTTTGAAGCTACTGACTGAATGAAAGGAGCTGGCATCTCACTCTCTTTGAATCTTCTTTATCATGCTAGGATTAGCAGGAAAAAGCAAAAAATTTCAGAATTGCACCTTGCAATGTGGAGATATTACTGTTTGTGCATTTACAATATTCATTGATTTTTGCCATTGAAAAACATGTTTTTCATATACCAGAAATGTTTGAAGCTACTGACTGAATGAAAGGAGCTGGCATCTCACTCTCTTTGAATCTTCTTTATCATGCTAGGATTAGCAGGAAAAAGCAAAAAATTTCAGAATTGCACCTTGCAATGTGGAGATATTACTGTTTGTGCATTTACAATATTCATTGATTTTTGCCATTGAAAAACATGTTTTTCATATACCAGAAATGTTTGAAGCTACTGACTGAATGAAAGGAGCTGGCATCTCACTCTCTTTGAATCTTCTTTATCATGCTAGGATTAGCAGGAAAAAGCAAAAAATTTCAGAATTGCACCTTGCAATGTGGAGATATTACTGTTTGTGCATTTACAATATTCATTGATTTTTGCCATTGAAAAACATGTTTTTCATATACCAGAAATGTTTGAATCTACTGACTGAATGAAAGGAGCTGGCATCTCACTCTCTTTGAATCTTCTTTATCATGCTAGGATTAACAGGAAAAAGCAAAAAATTTCAGAATTGCACCTTGCAATGTGGAGATATTACTGTTTGTGCATTTACAATATTCATTGATTTTTGCCATTGAAAAACATGTTTTTCATATACCAGAAATGTTTGAAGCTACTGACTGAATGAAAGGAGCTGGCATCTCACTCTCTTTGAATCTTCTTTATCATGCTAGGATTAACAGGAAAAAGCTAAAAATTTCAGAATTGCACCGTGCAATGTGGAGATATTACTGTTTGTGCATTTATAATATTCATTGATTTTTGCCATTGAAAAACATGTTTTTCATATACCAGAAATGTTTGAAGCTACTGACTGAATGAAAGGAGCTGGCATCTCACTCTCTTTGAATCTTCTTTATCATTCTAGGATTAGCAGGAAAAAGCAAAAAATTTCAGAATTGCACCTTGCAATGTGGAGATATTACTGTTTGTGCATTTACAATATTCATTGATTTTTGCCATTGAAAAACATGTTTTTCATATACCAGAAATGTTTGAAGCTACTGACTGAATGAAAGGAGCTGGCATCTCACTCTCTTTGAATCTTCTTTATCATGCTAGGATTAACAGGAAAAAGCTAAAAATTTCAGAATTGCACCGTGCAATGTGGAGATATTACTGTTTGTGCATTTACAATATTCATTGATTTTTGCCATTGAAAAACATGTTTTTCATATACCAGAAATGTTTGAAGCTACAGACTGAATGAAAGGAGCTGGCATCTCACTCTCTTTGAATCTTCTTTATCATGCTAGGATTAGCAGGAAAAAGCAAAAAATTTCAGAATTGCACCTTGCAATGTGGAGTTATTACTGTTTGTGCATTTACAATATTCATTGATTTTTGCCATTGAAAAACGTCCAGAAATGTTTGAAGCTACTGACTGAATGAAAGGAGCTGGCATCTCACTCTCTTTGAATCTTCTTTATCATGCTAGGATTAGCAGGAAAAAGCAAAAAATTTCAGAATTGCACCTTGCAATGTGGAGATATTACTGTTTGTGCATTTACAATATTCATTGATTTTTGCCATTGAAAAACATGTTTTTCATATACCAGAAATGTTTGAAGCTACTGACTGAATGAAAGGAGCTGGCATCTCACTCTCTTTGAATCTTCTTTATCATGCTAGGATTAGCAGGAAAAAGCAAAAAATTTCAGAATTGCACCTTGCAATGTGGAGATATTACTGTTTGTGCATTTACAATATTCATTGATTTTTGCCATTGAAAAACATGTTTTTCATATACCAGAAATGTTTGAAGCTACTGACTGAATGAAAGGAGCTGGCATCTCACTCTCTTTGAATCTTCTTTATCATGCTAGGATTAGCAGGAAAAAGCAAAAAATTTCAGAATTGCACCTTGCAATGTGGAGATATTACTGTTTGTGCATTTACAATATTCATTGATTTTTGCCATTGAAAAACATGTTTTTCATATACCAGAAATGTTTGAATCTACTGACTGAATGAAAGGAGCTGGCATCTCACTCTCTTTGAATCTTCTTTATCATGCTAGGATTAACAGGAAAAAGCAAAAAATTTCAGAATTGCACCTTGCAATGTGGAGATATTACTGTTTGTGCATTTACAATATTCATTGATTTTTGCCATTGAAAAACATGTTTTTCATATACCAGAAATGTTTGAAGCTACTGACTGAATGAAAGGAGCTGGCATCTCACTCTCTTTGAATCTTCTTTATCATGCTAGGATTAACAGGAAAAAGCTAAAAATTTCAGAATTGCACCGTGCAATGTGGAGATATTACTGTTTGTGCATTTACAATATTCATTGATTTTTGCCATTGAAAAACATGTTTTTCATATACCAGAAATGTTTGAAGCTACTGACTGAATGAAAGGAGCTGGCATCTCACTCTCTTTGAATCTTCTTTATCATGCTAGGATTAGCAGGAAAAAGCAAAAAATTTCAGAATTGCACCTTGCAATGTGGAGATATTACTGTTTGTGCATTTACAATATTCATTGATTTTTGCCATTGAAAAACATGTTTTTCATATACCAGAAATGTTTGAAGCTACTGACTGAATGAAAGGAGCTGGCATCTCACTCTCTTTGAATCTTCTTTATCATGCTAGGATTAACAGGAAAAAGCTAAAAATTTCAGAATTGCACCGTGCAATGTGGAGATATTACTGTTTGTGCATTTACAATATTCATTGATTTTTGCCATTGAAAAACATGTTTTTCATATACCAGAAATGTTTGAAGCTACTGACTGAATGAAAGGAGCTGGCATCTCACTCTCTTTGAATCTTCTTTATCATGCTAGGATTAGCAGGAAAAAGCAAAAAATTTCAGAATTGCACCTTGCAATGTGGAGATATTACTGTTTGTGCATTTACAATATTCATTGATTTTAGCCATTGAAAAACATGTTTTTCATATACCAGAAATGTTTGAAGCTACTGACTGAATGAAAGGAGCTGGCATCTCACTCTCTTTGAATCTTCTTTATCATGCTAGGATTAACAGGAAAAAGCTAAAAATTTCAGAATTGCACCGTGCAATGTGGAGATATTACTGTTTGTGCATTTACAATATTCATTGATTTTTGCCATTGAAAAACATGTTTTTCATATACCAGAAATGTTTGAAGCTACTGACTGAATGAAAGGAGCTGGCATCTCACTCTCTTTGAATCTTCTTTATCATGCTAGGATTAGCAGGAAAAAGCAAAAAATTTCAGAATTGCACCTTGCAATGTGGAGATATTACTGTTTGTGCATTTACAATATTCATTGATTTTTGCCATTGAAAAACATGTTTCTCATATACCAGAAATGTTTGAAGCTACTGACTGAATGAAAGGAGCTGGCATCTCACTCTCTTTGAATCTTCTTTATCATGCTAGGATTAACAGGAAAAAGCAAAAAATTTCAGAATTGCACCTTGCAATGTGGAGATATTACTGTTTGTGCATTTACAATATTCATTGATTTTTGCCATTGAAAAACATGTTTTTCATATACCAGAAATGTTTGAAGCTACTGACTGAATGAAAGGAGCTGGCATCTCACTCTCTTTGAATCTTCTTTATCATGCTAGGATTAACAGGAAAAAGCTAAAAATTTCAGAATTGCACCGTGCAATGTGGAGATATTACTGTTTGTGCATTTATAATATTCATTGATTTTTGCCATTGAAAAACATGTTTTTCATATACCAGAAATGTTTGAAGCTACTGACTGAATGAAAGGAGCTGGCATCTCACTCTCTTTGAATCTTCTTTATCATTCTAGGATTAGCAGGAAAAAGCAAAAAATTTCAGAATTGCACCTTGCAATGTGGAGATATTACTGTTTGTGCATTTACAATATTCATTGATTTTTGCCATTGAAAAACATGTTTTTCATATACCAGAAATGTTTGAAGCTACTGACTGAATGAAAGGAGCTGGCATCTCACTCTCTTTGAATCTTCTTTATCATGCTAGGATTAACAGGAAAAAGCTAAAAATTTCAGAATTGCACCGTGCAATGTGGAGATATTACTGTTTGTGCATTTACAATATTCATTGATTTTTGCCATTGAAAAACATGTTTTTCATATACCAGAAATGTTTGAAGCTACAGACTGAATGAAAGGAGCTGGCATCTCACTCTCTTTGAATCTTCTTTATCATGCTAGGATTAGCAGGAAAAAGCAAAAAATTTCAGAATTGCACCTTGCAATGTGGAGTTATTACTGTTTGTGCATTTACAATATTCATTGATTTTTGCCATTGAAAAACGTCCAGAAATGTTTGAAGCTACTGACTGAATGAAAGGAGCTGGCATCTCACTCTCTTTGAATCTTCTTTATCATGCTAGGATTAGCAGGAAAAAGCAAAAAATTTCAGAATTGCACCTTGCAATGTGGAGATATTACTGTTTGTGCATTTACAATATTCATTGATTTTTGCCATTGAAAAACATGTTTTTCATATACCAGAAATGTTTGAAGCTACTGACTGAATGAAAGGAGCTGGCATCTCACTCTCTTTGAATCTTCTTTATCATGCTAGGATTAGCAGGAAAAAGCAAAAAATTTCAGAATTGCACCTTGCAATGTGGAGATATTACTGTTTGTGCATTTACAATATTCATTGATTTTTGCCATTGAAAAACATGTTTTTCATATACCAGAAATGTTTGAAGCTACTGACTGAATGAAAGGAGCTGGCATCTCACTCTCTTTGAATCTTCTTTATCATGCTAGGATTAGCAGGAAAAAGCAAAAAATTTCAGAATTGCACCTTGCAATGTGGAGATATTACTGTTTGTGCATTTACAATATTCATTGATTTTTGCCATTGAAAAACATGTTTTTCATATACCAGAAATGTTTGAATCTACTGACTGAATGAAAGGAGCTGGCATCTCACTCTCTTTGAATCTTCTTTATCATGCTAGGATTAACAGGAAAAAGCAAAAAATTTCAGAATTGCACCTTGCAATGTGGAGATATTACTGTTTGTGCATTTACAATATTCATTGATTTTTGCCATTGAAAAACATGTTTTTCATATACCAGAAATGTTTGAAGCTACTGACTGAATGAAAGGAGCTGGCATCTCACTCTCTTTGAATCTTCTTTATCATGCTAGGATTAACAGGAAAAAGCTAAAAATTTCAGAATTGCACCGTGCAATGTGGAGATATTACTGTTTGTGCATTTATAATATTCATTGATTTTTGCCATTGAAAAACATGTTTTTCATATACCAGAAATGTTTGAAGCTACTGACTGAATGAAAGGAGCTGGCATCTCACTCTCTTTGAATCTTCTTTATCATTCTAGGATTAGCAGGAAAAAGCAAAAAATTTCAGAATTGCACCTTGCAATGTGGAGATATTACTGTTTGTGCATTTACAATATTCATTGATTTTTGCCATTGAAAAACATGTTTTTCATATACCAGAAATGTTTGAAGCTACTGACTGAATGAAAGGAGCTGGCATCTCACTCTCTTTGAATCTTCTTTATCATGCTAGGATTAACAGGAAAAAGCTAAAAATTTCAGAATTGCACCGTGCAATGTGGAGATATTACTGTTTGTGCATTTACAATATTCATTGATTTTTGCCATTGAAAAACATGTTTTTCATATACCAGAAATGTTTGAAGCTACAGACTGAATGAAAGGAGCTGGCATCTCACTCTCTTTGAATCTTCTTTATCATGCTAGGATTAGCAGGAAAAAGCAAAAAATTTCAGAATTGCACCTTGCAATGTGGAGTTATTACTGTTTGTGCATTTACAATATTCATTGATTTTTGCCATTGAAAAACGTCCAGAAATGTTTGAAGCTACTGACTGAATGAAAGGAGCTGGCATCTCACTCTCTTTGAATCTTCTTTATCATGCTAGGATTAGCAGGAAAAAGCAAAAAATTTCAGAATTGCACCTTGCAATGTGGAGATATTACTGTTTGTGCATTTACAATATTCATTGATTTTTGCCATTGAAAAACATGTTTTTCATATACCAGAAATGTTTGAAGCTACTGACTGAATGAAAGGAGCTGGCATCTCACTCTCTTTGAATCTTCTTTATCATGCTAGGATTAGCAGGAAAAAGCAAAAAATTTCAGAATTGCACCTTGCAATGTGGAGATATTACTGTTTGTGCATTTACAATATTCATTGATTTTTGCCATTGAAAAACATGTTTTTCATATACCAGAAATGTTTGAAGCTACTGACTGAATGAAAGGAGCTGGCATCTCACTCTCTTTGAATCTTCTTTATCATGCTAGGATTAGCAGGAAAAAGCAAAAAATTTCAGAATTGCACCTTGCAATGTGGAGATATTACTGTTTGTGCATTTACAATATTCATTGATTTTTGCCATTGAAAAACATGTTTTTCATATACCAGAAATGTTTGAATCTACTGACTGAATGAAAGGAGCTGGCATCTCACTCTCTTTGAATCTTCTTTATCATGCTAGGATTAACAGGAAAAAGCAAAAAATTTCAGAATTGCACCTTGCAATGTGGAGATATTACTGTTTGTGCATTTACAATATTCATTGATTTTTGCCATTGAAAAACATGTTTTTCATATACCAGAAATGTTTGAAGCTACTGACTGAATGAAAGGAGCTGGCATCTCACTCTCTTTGAATCTTCTTTATCATGCTAGGATTAACAGGAAAAAGCTAAAAATTTCAGAATTGCACCGTGCAATGTGGAGATATTACTGTTTGTGCATTTACAATATTCATTGATTTTTGCCATTGAAAAACATGTTTTTCATATACCAGAAATGTTTGAAGCTACTGACTGAATGAAAGGAGCTGGCATCTCACTCTCTTTGAATCTTCTTTATCATGCTAGGATTAGCAGGAAAAAGCAAAAAATTTCAGAATTGCACCTTGCAATGTGGAGATATTACTGTTTGTGCATTTACAATATTCATTGATTTTTGCCATTGAAAAACATGTTTTTCATATACCAGAAATGTTTGAAGCTACTGACTGAATGAAAGGAGCTGGCATCTCACTCTCTTTGAATCTTCTTTATCATGCTAGGATTAACAGGAAAAAGCTAAAAATTTCAGAATTGCACCGTGCAATGTGGAGATATTACTGTTTGTGCATTTACAATATTCATTGATTTTTGCCATTGAAAAACATGTTTTTCATATACCAGAAATGTTTGAAGCTACTGACTGAATGAAAGGAGCTGGCATCTCACTCTCTTTGAATCTTCTTTATCATGCTAGGATTAGCAGGAAAAAGCAAAAAATTTCAGAATTGCACCTTGCAATGTGGAGATATTACTGTTTGTGCATTTACAATATTCATTGATTTTAGCCATTGAAAAACATGTTTTTCATATACCAGAAATGTTTGAAGCTACTGACTGAATGAAAGGAGCTGGCATCTCACTCTCTTTGAATCTTCTTTATCATGCTAGGATTAACAGGAAAAAGCTAAAAATTTCAGAATTGCACCGTGCAATGTGGAGATATTACTGTTTGTGCATTTACAATATTCATTGATTTTTGCCATTGAAAAACATGTTTTTCATATACCAGAAATGTTTGAAGCTACTGACTGAATGAAAGGAGCTGGCATCTCACTCTCTTTGAATCTTCTTTATCATGCTAGGATTAGCAGGAAAAAGCAAAAAATTTCAGAATTGCACCTTGCAATGTGGAGATATTACTGTTTGTGCATTTACAATATTCATTGATTTTTGCCATTGAAAAACATGTTTCTCATATACCAGAAATGTTTGAAGCTACTGACTGAATGAAAGGAGCTGGCATCTCACTCTCTTTGAATCTTCTTTATCATGCTAGGATTAACAGGAAAAAGCAAAAAATTTCAGAATTGCACCTTGCAATGTGGAGATATTACTGTTTGTGCATTTACAATATTCATTGATTTTTGCCATTGAAAAACATGTTTTTCATATACCAGAAATGTTTGAAGCTACTGACTGAATGAAAGGAGCTGGCATCTCACTCTCTTTGAATCTTCTTTATCATGCTAGGATTAACAGGAAAAAGCTAAAAATTTCAGAATTGCACCGTGCAATGTGGAGATATTACTGTTTGTGCATTTACAATATTCATTGATTTTTGCCATTGAAAAACATGTTTTTCATATACCAGAAATGTTTGAAGCTACAGACTGAATGAAAGGAGCTGGCATCTCACTCTCTTTGAATCTTCTTTATCATGCTAGGATTAGCAGGAAAAAGCAAAAAATTTCAGAATTGCACCTTGCAATGTGGAGTTATTACTGTTTGTGCATTTACAATATTCATTGATTTTTGCCATTGAAAAACGTCCAGAAATGTTTGAAGCTACTGACTGAATGAAAGGAGCTGGCATCTCACTCTCTTTGAATCTTCTTTATCATGCTAGGATTAGCAGGAAAAAGCAAAAAATTTCAGAATTGCACCTTGCAATGTGGAGATATTACTGTTTGTGCATTTACAATATTCATTGATTTTTGCCATTGAAAAACATGTTTTTCATATACCAGAAATGTTTGAAGCTACTGACTGAATGAAAGGAGCTGGCATCTCACTCTCTTTGAATCTTCTTTATCATGCTAGGATTAGCAGGAAAAAGCAAAAAATTTCAGAATTGCACCTTGCAATGTGGAGATATTACTGTTTGTGCATTTACAATATTCATTGATTTTTGCCATTGAAAAACATGTTTTTCATATACCAGAAATGTTTGAAGCTACTGACTGAATGAAAGGAGCTGGCATCTCACTCTCTTTGAATCTTCTTTATCATGCTAGGATTAGCAGGAAAAAGCAAAAAATTTCAGAATTGCACCTTGCAATGTGGAGATATTACTGTTTGTGCATTTACAATATTCATTGATTTTTGCCATTGAAAAACATGTTTTTCATATACCAGAAATGTTTGAAGCTACTGACTGAATGAAAGGAGCTGGCATCTCACTCTCTTTGAATCTTCTTTATCATGCTAGGATTAACAGGAAAAAGCTAAAAATTTCAGAATTGCACCGTGCAATGTGGAGATATTACTGTTTGTGCATTTACAATATTCATTGATTTTTGCCATTGAAAAACATGTTTTTCATATACCAGAAATGTTTGAAGCTACTGACTGAATGAAAGGAGCTGGCATCTCACTCTCTTTGAATCTTCTTTATCATGCTAGGATTAGCAGGAAAAAGCAAAAAATTTCAGAATTGCACCTTGCAATGTGGAGATATTACTGTTTGTGCATTTACAATATTCATTGATTTTTGCCATTGAAAAACATGTTTTTCATATACCAGAAATGTTTGAAGCTACTGACTGAATGAAAGGAGCTGGCATCTCACTCTCTTTGAATCTTCTTTATCATGCTAGGATTAACAGGAAAAAGCTAAAAATTTCAGAATTGCACCGTGCAATGTGGAGATATTACTGTTTGTGCATTTACAATATTCATTGATTTTTGCCATTGAAAAACATGTTTTTCATATACCAGAAATGTTTGAAGCTACTGACTGAATGAAAGGAGCTGGCATCTCACTCTCTTTGAATCTTCTTTATCATGCTAGGATTAGCAGGAAAAAGCAAAAAATTTCAGAATTGCACCTTGCAATGTGGAGATATTACTGTTTGTGCATTTACAATATTCATTGATTTTAGCCATTGAAAAACATGTTTTTCATATACCAGAAATGTTTGAAGCTACTGACTGAATGAAAGGAGCTGGCATCTCACTCTCTTTGAATCTTCTTTATCATGCTAGGATTAACAGGAAAAAGCTAAAAATTTCAGAATTGCACCGTGCAATGTGGAGATATTACTGTTTGTGCATTTACAATATTCATTGATTTTTGCCATTGAAAAACATGTTTTTCATATACCAGAAATGTTTGAAGCTACTGACTGAATGAAAGGAGCTGGCATCTCACTCTCTTTGAATCTTCTTTATCATGCTAGGATTAGCAGGAAAAAGCAAAAAATTTCAGAATTGCACCTTGCAATGTGGAGATATTACTGTTTGTGCATTTACAATATTCATTGATTTTTGCCATTGAAAAACATGTTTTTCATATACCAGAAATGTTTGAAGCTACTGACTGAATGAAAGGAGCTGGCATCTCACTCTCTTTGAATCTTCTTTATCATGCTAGGATTAGCAGGAAAAAGCAAAAAATTTCAGAATTCCACCTTGCAATGTGGAGATATTACGGTTTGTGCATTTACAATATTCATTGATTTTTGCCATTGAAAAACATGTTTTTCATATACCAGAAATGTTTGAAGCTACTGACTGAATGAAAGGAGCTGGCATCTCACTCTCTTTGAATCTTCTTTATCATGCTAGGATTAACAGGAAAAAGCAAAGAATTTCAGAATTGCACCTTGCAATGTGGAGATATTACTGTTTGTGCATTTACAATATTCATTGATTTTTGCCATTGAAAAACATGTTTTTCATATACCAGAAACGTTTGAAGCTACTGACTGAATGAAAGGAGCTGGCATCTCACTCTCTTTGAATCTTCTTTATCATGCTAGGATTAACAGGAAAAAGCTAACAATTTCAGAATTGCACCTTGCAATGTGGAGATATTACTGTTTGTGCATTTACAATATTCATTGATTTTTGCCATTGAAAAACATGTTTTTCATATACCAGAAATGTTTGAAGCTACTGACTGAATGAAAGGAGCTGGCATCTCACTCTCTTTGAATCTTCTTTATCATGCTAGGATTAGCAGGAAAAAGCAAAAAATTTCAGAATTGCACCTTGCAATGTGGAGATATTACTGTTTGTGCATTTACAATATTCATTAATTTTTGCCATTGAAAAACGTCCAGAAATGTTTGAAGCTACTGACTGAATGAAAGGAGCTGGCATCTCACTCTCTTTGAATCTTCTTTATCATGCTAGGATTAACAGGAAAAAGCTAAAAATTTCAGAATTGCACCGTGCAATGTGGAGATATTACTGTTTGTGCATTTACAATATTCATTGATTTTTGCCATTGAAAAACATGTTTTTCATATACCAGAAATGTTTGAAGCTACTGACTGAATGAAAGGAGCTGGCATCTCACTCTCTTTGAATCTTTATCATGCTAGGATTAACAGGAAAAGCTAAAAATTTCAGAATTGCACCTTGCAATGTGGAGATATTACTGTTTGTGCATTTACAATATTCATTGATTTTTGCCATTGAAAAACATGTTTTTCATATACCAGAAATGTTTGAAGCTACTGACTGAATGAAAGGAGCTGGCATCTCACTCTCTTTGAATCTTCTTTATCATGCTAGGATTAGCAGGAAAAAGCAAAAAATTTCAGAATTGCACCTTGCAATGTGGAGATATTACTGTTTGTGCATTTACAATATTCATTAATTTTTGCCATTGAAAAACGTCCAGAAATGTTTGAAGCTACTGACTGAATGAAAGGAGCTGGCATCTCACTCTCTTTGAATCTTCTTTATCATGCTAGGATTAACAGGAAAAAGCTAAAAATTTCAGAATTGCACCGTGCAATGTGGAGATATTACTGTTTGTGCATTTACAATATTCATTGATTTTTGCCATTGAAAAACATGTTTTTCATATACCAGAAATGTTTGAAGCTACTGACTGAATGAAAGGAGCTGGCATCTCACTCTCTTTGAATCTTCTTTATCATGCTAGGATTAACAGGAAAAAGCTAAAAATTTCAGAATTGCACCGTGCAATGTGGAGATATTACTGTTTGTGCATTTACAATATTCATTGATTTTTGCCATTGAAAAACATGTTTTTCATATACCAGAAATGTTTGAAGCTACTGACTGAATGAAAGGAGCTGGCATCTCACTCTCTTTGAGTCTTCTTTATCATGCTAGGATTAGCAGGAAAAAGCAAAAAATTTCAGAATTGCAACTTGCAATGTGGAGTTATTACTGTTTGTGCATTTACAATATTCATTGATTTTTGCCATTGAAAAACGTCCAGAAATGTTTGAAGCTACTGACTGAATGAAAGGAGCTGGCATCTCACTCTCTTTGAATCTTCTTTATCATGCTAGGTTTAGCAGGAAAAAGCAAAAAATTTCAGAATTGCACCTTGCAATGTGGAGATATTACTGTTTGTGCATTTACAATATTCATTGATTTTTGCCATTGAAAAACATGTTTTTCATATACCAGAAATGTTTGAAGCTACTGACTGAATGAAAGGAGCTGGCATCTCACTCTCTTTGAATCTTCTTTATCATGCTAGGATTAACAGGAAAAAGCAAAAAATTTCAGAATTGCACCTTGCAATGTGGAGATATTACTGTTTGTGCATTTACAATATTCATTGATTTTTGCCATTGAAAAACGTCCAGAAATGTTTGAAGCTACTGACTGAATGAAAGGAGCTGGCATCTCACTCTCTTTGAATCTTCTTTATCATGCTAGGATTAACAGGAAAAAGCTAAAAATTTCAGAATTGCACCGTGCAATGTGGAGATATTACTGTTTGTGCATTTACAATATTCATTGATTTTTGCCATTGAAAAACATGTTTTTCATATACCAGAAATGTTTGAAGCTACTGACTGAATGAAAGGAGCTGGCATCTCACTCTCTTTGAATCTTCTTTATCATGCTAGGATTAGCAGGAAAAAGCAAAAAATTTCAGAATTGCACCTTGCAATGTGGAGATATTACTGTTTGTGCATTTACAATATTCATTGATTTTTGCCATTGAAAAACATGTTTTTCATATACCAGAAATGTTTGAAGCTACTGACTGAATGAAAGGAGCTGGCATCTCACTCTCTTTGAATCTTCTTTATCATGCTAGGATTAACAGGAAAAAGCTAAAAATTTCAGAATTGCACCTTGCAATGTGGAGATATTACTGTTTGTGCATTTACAATATTCATTGATTTTTGCCATTGAAAAACATGTTTTTCATATACCAGAAATGTTTGAAGCTACTGACTGAATGAAAGGAGCTGGCATCTCACTCTCTTTGAATCTTCTTTATCATGCTAGGATTAGCAGGAAAAAGCAAAAAATTTCAGAATTGCACCTTGCAATGTGGAGATATTACTGTTTGTGCATTTACAATATTCATTAATTTTTGCCATTGAAAAACGTCCAGAAATGTTTGAAGCTACTGACTGAATGAAAGGAGCTGGCATCTCACTCTCTTTGAATCTTCTTTATCATGCTAGGATTAACAGGAAAAAGCTAAAAATTTCAGAATTGCACCGTGCAATGTGGAGATATTACTGTTTGTGCATTTACAATATTCATTGATTTTTGCCATTGAAAAACATGTTTTTCATATACCAGAAATGTTTGAAGCTACTGACTGAATGAAAGGAGCTGGCATCTCACTCTCTTTGAATCTTCTTTATCATGCTAGGATTAACAGGAAAAAGCTAAAAATTTCAGAATTGCACCGTGCAATGTGGAGATATTACTGTTTGTGCATTTACAATATTCATTGATTTTTGCCATTGAAAAACATGTTTTTCATATACCAGAAATGTTTGAAGCTACTGACTGAATGAAAGGAGCTGGCATCTCACTCTCTTTGAGTCTTCTTTATCATGCTAGGATTAGCAGGAAAAAGCAAAAAATTTCAGAATTGCAACTTGCAATGTGGAGTTATTACTGTTTGTGCATTTACAATATTCATTGATTTTTGCCATTGAAAAACGTCCAGAAATGTTTGAAGCTACTGACTGAATGAAAGGAGCTGGCATCTCACTCTCTTTGAATCTTCTTTATCATGCTAGGTTTAGCAGGAAAAAGCAAAAAATTTCAGAATTGCACCTTGCAATGTGGAGATATTACTGTTTGTGCATTTACAATATTCATTGATTTTTGCCATTGAAAAACATGTTTTTCATATACCAGAAATGTTTGAAGCTACTGACTGAATGAAAGGAGCTGGCATCTCACTCTCTTTGAATCTTCTTTATCATGCTAGGATTAACAGGAAAAAGCAAAAAATTTCAGAATTGCACCTTGCAATGTGGAGATATTACTGTTTGTGCATTTACAATATTCATTGATTTTTGCCATTGAAAAACGTCCAGAAATGTTTGAAGCTACTGACTGAATGAAAGGAGCTGGCATCTCACTCTCTTTGAATCTTCTTTATCATGCTAGGATTAACAGGAAAAAGCTAAAAATTTCAGAATTGCACCGTGCAATGTGGAGATATTACTGTTTGTGCATTTACAATATTCATTGATTTTTGCCATTGAAAAACATGTTTTTCATATACCAGAAATGTTTGAAGCTACTGACTGAATGAAAGGAGCTGGCATCTCACTCTCTTTGAATCTTCTTTATCATGCTAGGATTAGCAGGAAAAAGCAAAAAATTTCAGAATTGCACCTTGCAATGTGGAGATATTACTGTTTGTGCATTTACAATATTCATTGATTTTTGCCATTGAAAAACATGTTTTTCATATACCAGAAATGTTTGAAGCTACTGACTGAATGAAAGGAGCTGGCATCTCACTCTCTTTGAATCTTCTTTATCATGCTAGGATTAACAGGAAAAAGCAAAAAATTTCAGAATTGCACCTTGCAATGTGGAGATATTACTGTTTGTGCATTTAGAATATTCATTGATTTTTGCCATTGAAAAACATGTTTTTCATATACCAGAAATGTTTGAAGCTACTGACTGAATGAAAGGAGCTGGCATCTCACTCTCTTTGAATCTTCTTTATCATGCTAGGATTAACAGGAAAAAGCTAAAAATTTCAGAATTGCACCGTGCAATGTGGAGATATTACTGTTTGTGCATTTACAATATTCATTGATTTTTGCCATTGAAAAACATGTTTTTCATATACCAGAAATGTTTGAAGCTACTGACTGAATGAAAGGAGCTGGCATCTCACTGTCTTTGAATCTTCTTTATCATGCTAGGATTAACAGGAAAAAGCTAAAAATTTCAGAATTGCACCGTGCAATGTGGAGATATTACTGTTTGTGCATTTACAATATTCATTGATTTTTGCCATTGAAAAACATGTTTTTCATATACCAGAAATGTTTGAAGCTACTGACTGAATGAAAGGAGCTGGCATCTCACTCTCTTTGAATCTTCTTTATCATGCTAGGATTAGCAGGAAAAAGCAAAAAATTTCAGAATTGCACCTTGCAATGTGGAGATATTACTGTTTGTGCATTTACAATATTCATTGATTTTTGCCATTGAAAAACATGTTTTTCATATACCAGAAATGTTTGAAGCTACTGACTGAATGAAAGGAGCTGGCATCTCACTCTCTTTGAATCTTCTTTATCATGCTAGGATTAACAGGAAAAAGCTAAAAATTTCAGAATTGCACCGTGCAATGTGGAGATATTACTGTTTGTGCATTTACAATATTCATTGATTTTTGCCATTGAAAAACATGTTTTTCATATACCAGAAATGTTTGAAGCTACTGACTGAATGAAAGGAGCTGGCATCTCACTCTCTTTGAATCTTCTTTATCATGCTAGGATTAACAGGAAAAAGCTAAAAATTTCAGAATTGCACCGTGCAATGTGGAGATATTACTGTTTGTGCATTTACAATATTCATTGATTTTTGCCATTGAAAAACATGTTTTTCATATACCAGAAATGTTTGAAGCTACTGACTGAATGAAAGGAGCTGGCATCTCACTCTCTTTGAATCTTCTTTATCATGCTAGGATTAGCAGGAAAAAGCAAAAAATTTCAGAATTGCACCTTGCAATGTGGAGATATTACTGTTTGTGCATTTACAATATTCATTGATTTTTGCCATTGAAAAACATGTTTTTCATATACCAGAAATGTTTGAAGCTACTGACTGAATGAAAGGAGCTGGCATCTCACTCTCTTTGAATCTTCTTTATCATGCTAGGATTAGCAGGAAAAAGCAAAAAATTTCAGAATTGCACCTTGCAATGTGGAGATATTACTGTTTGTGCATTTACAATATTCATTAATTTTTGCCATTGAAAAACGTCCAGAAATGTTTGAAGCTACTGACTGAATGAAAGGAGCTGGCATCTCACTCTCTTTGAATCTTCTTTATCATGCTAGGATTAACAGGAAAAAGCTAAAAATTTCAGAATTGCACCGTGCAATGTGGAGATATTACTGTTTGTGCATTTACAATATTCATTGATTTTTGCCATTGAAAAACATGTTTTTCATATACCAGAAATGTTTGAAGCTACTGACTGAATGAAAGGAGCTGGCATCTCACTCTCTTTGAATCTTCTTTATCATGCTAGGATTAACAGGAAAAAGCTAAAAATTTCAGAATTGCACCGTGCAATGTGGAGATATTACTGTTTGTGCATTTACAATATTCATTGATTTTTGCCATTGAAAAACATGTTTTTCATATACCAGAAATGTTTGAAGCTACTGACTGAATGAAAGGAGCTGGCATCTCACTCTCTTTGAGTCTTCTTTATCATGCTAGGATTAGCAGGAAAAAGCAAAAAATTTCAGAATTGCAACTTGCAATGTGGAGTTATTACTGTTTGTGCATTTACAATATTCATTGATTTTTGCCATTGAAAAACGTCCAGAAATGTTTGAAGCTACTGACTGAATGAAAGGAGCTGGCATCTCACTCTCTTTGAATCTTCTTTATCATGCTAGGTTTAGCAGGAAAAAGCAAAAAATTTCAGAATTGCACCTTGCAATGTGGAGATATTACTGTTTGTGCATTTACAATATTCATTGATTTTTGCCATTGAAAAACATGTTTTTCATATACCAGAAATGTTTGAAGCTACTGACTGAATGAAAGGAGCTGGCATCTCACTCTCTTTGAATCTTCTTTATCATGCTAGGATTAACAGGAAAAAGCAAAAAATTTCAGAATTGCACCTTGCAATGTGGAGATATTACTGTTTGTGCATTTACAATATTCATTGATTTTTGCCATTGAAAAACGTCCAGAAATGTTTGAAGCTACTGACTGAATGAAAGGAGCTGGCATCTCACTCTCTTTGAATCTTCTTTATCATGCTAGGATTAACAGGAAAAAGCTAAAAATTTCAGAATTGCACCGTGCAATGTGGAGATATTACTGTTTGTGCATTTACAATATTCATTGATTTTTGCCATTGAAAAACATGTTTTTCATATACCAGAAATGTTTGAAGCTACTGACTGAATGAAAGGAGCTGGCATCTCACTCTCTTTGAATCTTCTTTATCATGCTAGGATTAGCAGGAAAAAGCAAAAAATTTCAGAATTGCACCTTGCAATGTGGAGATATTACTGTTTGTGCATTTACAATATTCATTGATTTTTGCCATTGAAAAACATGTTTTTCATATACCAGAAATGTTTGAAGCTACTGACTGAATGAAAGGAGCTGGCATCTCACTCTCTTTGAATCTTCTTTATCATGCTAGGATTAACAGGAAAAAGCTAAAAATTTCAGAATTGCACCTTGCAATGTGGAGATATTACTGTTTGTGCATTTACAATATTCATTGATTTTTGCCATTGAAAAACATGTTTTTCATATACCAGAAATGTTTGAAGCTACTGACTGAATGAAAGGAGCTGGCATCTCACTCTCTTTGAATCTTCTTTATCATGCTAGGATTAGCAGGAAAAAGCAAAAAATTTCAGAATTGCACCTTGCAATGTGGAGATATTACTGTTTGTGCATTTACAATATTCATTAATTTTTGCCATTGAAAAACGTCCAGAAATGTTTGAAGCTACTGACTGAATGAAAGGAGCTGGCATCTCACTCTCTTTGAATCTTCTTTATCATGCTAGGATTAACAGGAAAAAGCTAAAAATTTCAGAATTGCACCGTGCAATGTGGAGATATTACTGTTTGTGCATTTACAATATTCATTGATTTTTGCCATTGAAAAACATGTTTTTCATATACCAGAAATGTTTGAAGCTACTGACTGAATGAAAGGAGCTGGCATCTCACTCTCTTTGAATCTTCTTTATCATGCTAGGATTAACAGGAAAAAGCTAAAAATTTCAGAATTGCACCGTGCAATGTGGAGATATTACTGTTTGTGCATTTACAATATTCATTGATTTTTGCCATTGAAAAACATGTTTTTCATATACCAGAAATGTTTGAAGCTACTGACTGAATGAAAGGAGCTGGCATCTCACTCTCTTTGAGTCTTCTTTATCATGCTAGGATTAGCAGGAAAAAGCAAAAAATTTCAGAATTGCAACTTGCAATGTGGAGTTATTACTGTTTGTGCATTTACAATATTCATTGATTTTTGCCATTGAAAAACGTCCAGAAATGTTTGAAGCTACTGACTGAATGAAAGGAGCTGGCATCTCACTCTCTTTGAATCTTCTTTATCATGCTAGGTTTAGCAGGAAAAAGCAAAAAATTTCAGAATTGCACCTTGCAATGTGGAGATATTACTGTTTGTGCATTTACAATATTCATTGATTTTTGCCATTGAAAAACATGTTTTTCATATACCAGAAATGTTTGAAGCTACTGACTGAATGAAAGGAGCTGGCATCTCACTCTCTTTGAATCTTCTTTATCATGCTAGGATTAACAGGAAAAAGCAAAAAATTTCAGAATTGCACCTTGCAATGTGGAGATATTACTGTTTGTGCATTTACAATATTCATTGATTTTTGCCATTGAAAAACGTCCAGAAATGTTTGAAGCTACTGACTGAATGAAAGGAGCTGGCATCTCACTCTCTTTGAATCTTCTTTATCATGCTAGGATTAACAGGAAAAAGCTAAAAATTTCAGAATTGCACCGTGCAATGTGGAGATATTACTGTTTGTGCATTTACAATATTCATTGATTTTTGCCATTGAAAAACATGTTTTTCATATACCAGAAATGTTTGAAGCTACTGACTGAATGAAAGGAGCTGGCATCTCACTCTCTTTGAATCTTCTTTATCATGCTAGGATTAGCAGGAAAAAGCAAAAAATTTCAGAATTGCACCTTGCAATGTGGAGATATTACTGTTTGTGCATTTACAATATTCATTGATTTTTGCCATTGAAAAACATGTTTTTCATATACCAGAAATGTTTGAAGCTACTGACTGAATGAAAGGAGCTGGCATCTCACTCTCTTTGAATCTTCTTTATCATGCTAGGATTAACAGGAAAAAGCAAAAAATTTCAGAATTGCACCTTGCAATGTGGAGATATTACTGTTTGTGCATTTAGAATATTCATTGATTTTTGCCATTGAAAAACATGTTTTTCATATACCAGAAATGTTTGAAGCTACTGACTGAATGAAAGGAGCTGGCATCTCACTCTCTTTGAATCTTCTTTATCATGCTAGGATTAACAGGAAAAAGCTAAAAATTTCAGAATTGCACCGTGCAATGTGGAGATATTACTGTTTGTGCATTTACAATATTCATTGATTTTTGCCATTGAAAAACATGTTTTTCATATACCAGAAATGTTTGAAGCTACTGACTGAATGAAAGGAGCTGGCATCTCACTGTCTTTGAATCTTCTTTATCATGCTAGGATTAACAGGAAAAAGCTAAAAATTTCAGAATTGCACCGTGCAATGTGGAGATATTACTGTTTGTGCATTTACAATATTCATTGATTTTTGCCATTGAAAAACATGTTTTTCATATACCAGAAATGTTTGAAGCTACTGACTGAATGAAAGGAGCTGGCATCTCACTCTCTTTGAATCTTCTTTATCATGCTAGGATTAGCAGGAAAAAGCAAAAAATTTCAGAATTGCACCTTGCAATGTGGAGATATTACTGTTTGTGCATTTACAATATTCATTGATTTTTGCCATTGAAAAACATGTTTTTCATATACCAGAAATGTTTGAAGCTACTGACTGAATGAAAGGAGCTGGCATCTCACTCTCTTTGAATCTTCTTTATCATGCTAGGATTAACAGGAAAAAGCTAAAAATTTCAGAATTGCACCGTGCAATGTGGAGATATTACTGTTTGTGCATTTACAATATTCATTGATTTTTGCCATTGAAAAACATGTTTTTCATATACCAGAAATGTTTGAAGCTACTGACTGAATGAAAGGAGCTGGCATCTCACTCTCTTTGAATCTTCTTTATCATGCTAGGATTAACAGGAAAAAGCTAAAAATTTCAGAATTGCACCGTGCAATGTGGAGATATTACTGTTTGTGCATTTACAATATTCATTGATTTTTGCCATTGAAAAACATGTTTTTCATATACCAGAAATGTTTGAAGCTACTGACTGAATGAAAGGAGCTGGCATCTCACTCTCTTTGAATCTTCTTTATCATGCTAGGATTAGCAGGAAAAAGCAAAAAATTTCAGAATTGCACCTTGCAATGTGGAGATATTACTGTTTGTGCATTTACAATATTCATTGATTTTTGCCATTGAAAAACATGTTTTTCATATACCAGAAATGTTTGAAGCTACTGACTGAATGAAAGGAGCTGGCATCTCACTCTCTTTGAATCTTCTTTATCATGCTAGGATTAGCAGGAAAAAGCAAAAAATTTCAGAATTGCACCTTGCAATGTGGAGATATTACTGTTTGTGCATTTACAATATTCATTGATTTTTGCCATTGAAAAACATGTTTTTCATATACCAGAAATGTTTGAAGCTACTGACTGAATGAAAGGAGCTGGCATCTCACTCTCTTTGAATCTTCTTTATCATGCTAGGATTAACAGGAAAAAGCAAAGAATTTCAGAATTGCACCTTGCAATGTGGAGATATTACTGTTTGTGCATTTACAATATTCATTGATTTTTGCCATTGAAAAACATGTTTTTCATATACCAGAAATGTTTGAAGCTACTGACTGAATGAAAGGAGCTGGCATCTCACTCTCTTTGAATCTTCTTTATCATGCTAGGATTAACAGGAAAAAGCTAAAAATTTCAGAATTGCACCTTGCAATGTGGAGATATTACTGTTTGTGCATTTACAATATTCATTGATTTTTGCCATTGAAAAACATGTTTTTCATATACCAGAAATGTTTGAAGCTACTGACTGAATGAAAGGAGCTGGCATCTCACTCTCTTTGAATCTTCTTTATCATGCTAGGATTAGCAGGAAAAAGCAAAAAATTTCAGAATTGCACCTTGCAATGTGGAGATATTACTGTTTGTGCATTTACAATATTCATTAATTTTTGCCATTGAAAAACGTCCAGAAATGTTTGAAGCTACTGACTGAATGAAAGGAGCTGGCATCTCACTCTCTTTGAATCTTCTTTATCATGCTAGGATTAACAGGAAAAAGCTAAAAATTTCAGAATTGCACCGTGCAATGTGGAGATATTACTGTTTGTGCATTTACAATATTCATTGATTTTTGCCATTGAAAAACATGTTTTTCATATACCAGAAATGTTTGAAGCTACTGACTGAATGAAAGGAGCTGGCATCTCACTCTCTTTGAATCTTCTTTATCATGCTAGGATTAACAGGAAAAAGCTAAAAATTTCAGAATTGCACCGTGCAATGTGGAGATATTACTGTTTGTGCATTTACAATATTCATTGATTTTTGCCATTGAAAAACATGTTTTTCATATACCAGAAATGTTTGAAGCTACTGACTGAATGAAAGGAGCTGGCATCTCACTCTCTTTGAATCTTCTTTATCATGCTAGGATTAGCAGGAAAAAGCAAAAAATTTCAGAATTGCACCTTGCAATGTGGAGATATTACTGTTTGTGCATTTACAATATTCATTAATTTTTGCCATTGAAAAACGTCCAGAAATGTTTAAAGCTACTGACTGAATGAAAGGAGCTGGCATCTCACTCTCTTTGAATCTTCTTTATCATGCTAGGATTAACAGGAAAAAGCTAAAAATTTCAGAATTGCACCGTGCAATGTGGAGATATTACTGTTTGTGCATTTACAATATTCATTGATTTTTGCCATTGAAAAACATGTTTTTCATATACCAGAAATGTTTGAAGCTACTGACTGAATGAAAGGAGCTGGCATCTCACTCTCTTTGAATCTTCTTTATCATGCTAGGATTAACAGGAAAAAGCTAAAAATTTCAGAATTGCACCGTGCAATGTGGAGATATTACTGTTTGTGCATTTACAATATTCATTGATTTTTGCCATTGAAAAACATGTTTTTCATATACCAGAAATGTTTGAAGCTACTGACTGAATGAAAGGAGC
This sequence comes from Phyllobates terribilis, assembly GCF_046119375.1. Classification (NCBI taxonomy): domain Eukaryota; kingdom Metazoa; phylum Chordata; class Amphibia; order Anura; family Dendrobatidae; genus Phyllobates; species Phyllobates terribilis. Next base: position 29,068 of record NW_027367753.1, read on the forward strand.
TGGCATCTCACTCTCTTTGAATCTTCTTTATCATGCTAGGATTAACAGGAAAAAGCTAAAAATTTCAGAATTGCACCGTGCAATGTGGAGATATTACTGTTTGTGCATTTACAATATTCATTGATTTTTGCCATTGAAAAACATGTTTTTCATATACCAGAAATGTTTGAAGCTACTGACTGAATGAAAGGAGATGGCATCTCACTCTCTTTGAATCTTCTTTATCATGCTAGGATTAGCAGGAAAAAGCAAAAAATTTCAGAATTGCACCTTGCAATGTGGAGATATTACTGTTTGTGCATTTACAATATTCATTGATTTTTGCCATTGAAAAACATGTTTTTCATATACCAGAAATGTTTGAAGCTACTGACTGAATGAAAGGAGCTGGCATCTCACTCTCTTTGAATCTTCTTTATCATGCTAGGATTAACAGGAAAAAGCAAAAAATTTCAGAATTGCACCTTGCAATGTGGAGATATTACTGTTTGTGCATTTACAATATTCATTGATTTTTGCCATTGAAAAACGTCCAGAAATGTTTGAAGCTACTGACTGAATGAAAGGAGCTGGCATCTCACTCTCTTTGAATCTTCTTTATCATGCTAGGATTAACAGGAAAAAGCTAAAAATTTCAGAATTGCACCGTGCAATGTGGAGATATTACTGTTTGTGCATTTACAATATTCATTGATTTTTGCCATTGAAAAACATGTTTTTCATATACCAGAAATGTTTGAAGCTACTGACTGAATGAAAGGAGCTGGCATCTCACTCTCTTTGAATCTTCTTTATCATTCTAGGATTAGCAGGAAAAAGCAAAAAATTTCAGAATTGCACCTTGCAATGTGGAGATATTACTGTTTGTGCATTTACAATATTCATTGATTTTTGCCATTGAAAAACATGTTTTTCATATACCAGAAATGTTTGAAGCTACTGACTGAATGAAAGGAGCTGGCATCTCACTCTCTTTGAATCTTCTTTATCATGCTAGGATTAGCAGGAAAAAGCAAAAAATTTCAGAATTGCACCTTGCAATGTGGAGATATTACTGTTTGTGCATTTACAATATTCATTGATTTTTGCCATTGAAAAACATGTTTTTCATATACCAGAAATGTTTGAAGCTACTGACTGAATGAAAGGAGCTGGCATCTCACTCTCTTTGAATCTTCTTTATCATGCTAGGATTAGCAGGAAAAAGCAAAAAATTTCAGAATTGCACCTTGCAATGTGGAGATATTACTGTTTGTGCATTTACAATATTCATTGATTTTTGCCATTGAAAAACATGTTTTTCATATACCAGAAATGTTTGAAGCTACTGACTGAATGAAAGGAGCTGGCATCTCACTCTCTTTGAATCTTCTTTATCATGCTAGGATTAACAGGAAAGAGCAAAAAATTTCAGAATTGCACCTTGCAATGTGGAGATATTACTGTTTGTGCATTTACAATATTCATTGATTTTTGCCATTGAAAAACATGTTTTTCATATACCAGAAATGTTTGAAGCTACTGACTGAATGAAAGGAGCTGGCATCTCACTCTCTTTGAATCTTCTTTATCATGCTAGGATTAACAGGAAAAAGCAAAAAATTTCAGAATTGCACCTTGCAATGTGGAGATATTACTGTTTGTGCATTTACAATATTCATTGATTTTTGCCATTGAAAAACGTCCAGAAATGTTTGAAGCTACTGACTGAATGAAAGGAGCTGGCATCTCACTCTCTTTGAATCTTCTTTATCATGCTAGGATTAACAGGAAAAAGCTAAAAATTTCAGAATTGCACCGTGCAATGTGGAGATATTACTGTTTGTGCATTTACAATATTCATTGATTTTTGCCATTGAAAAACATGTTTTTCATATACCAGAAATGTTTGAAGCTACTGACTGAATGAAAGGAGCTGGCATCTCACTCTCTTTGAATCTTCTTTATCATGCTAGGATTAGCAGGAAAAAGCAAAAAATTTCAGAATTGCACCTTGCAATGTGGAGATATTACTGTTTGTGCATTTACAATATTCATTGATTTTTGCCATTGAAAAACATGTTTTTCATATACCAGAAATGTTTGAAGCTACTGACTGAATGAAAGGAGCTGGCATCTCACTCTCTTTGAATCTTCTTTATCATGCTAGGATTAGCAGGAAAAAGCAAAAAATTTCAGAATTGCACCTTGCAATGTGGAGATATTACTGTTTGTGCATTTACAATATTCATTGATTTTTGCCATTGAAAAACATGTTTTTCATATACCAGAAATGTTTGAAGCTACTGACTGAATGAAAGGAGCTGGCATCTCACTCTCTTTGAATCTTCTTTATCATGCTAGGATTAGCAGGAAAAAGCAAAAAATTTCAGAATTGCACCTTGCAATGTGGAGATATTACTGTTTGTGCATTTACAATATTCATTGATTTTTGCCATTGAAAAACATGTTTTTCATATACCAGAAATGTTTGAAGCTACTGACTGAATGAAAGGAGCTGGCATCTCACTCTCTTTGAATCTTCTTTATCATGCTAGGATTAACAGGAAAGAGCAAAAAATTTCAGAATTGCACCTTGCAATGTGGAGATATTACTGTTTGTGCATTTACAATATTCATTGATTTTTGCCATTGAAAAACATGTTTTTCATATACCAGAAATGTTTGAAGCTACTGACTGAATGAAAGGAGCTGGCATCTCACTCTCTTTGAATCTTCTTTATCATGCTAGGATTAACAGGAAAAAGCAAAAAATTTCAGAATTGCACCTTGCAATGTGGAGATATTACTGTTTGTGCATTTACAATATTCATTGATTTTTGCCATTGAAAAACATGTTTTTCATATACCAGAAATGTTTGAAGCTACTGACTGAATGAAAGGAGCTGGCATCTCACTCTCTTTGAATCTTCTTTATCATGCTAGGATTAACAGGAAAAAGCAAAGAATTTCAGAATTGCACCTTGAAATGTGGAGATATTACTGTTTGTGCATTTACAATATTCATTGATTTTTGCCATTGAAAAACATGTTTTTCATATACCAGAAATGTTTGAAGCTACTGACTGAATGAAAGGAGCTGGCATCTCACTCTCTTTGAATCTTCTTTATCATGCTAGGATTAACAGGAAAAAGCTAAAAATTTCAGAATTGCACCTTGCAATGTGGAGATATTACTGTTTGTGCATTTACAATATTCATGATTTTTGCCATTGAAAAACATGTTTTTCATATACCAGAAATGTTTGAAGCTACTGACTGAATGAAAGGAGCTGGCATCTCACTCTCTTTGAATCTTCTTTATCATGCTAGGATTAGCAGGAAAAAGCAAAAAATTTCAGAATTGCACCTTGCAATGTGGAGATATTACTGTTTGTGCATTTACAATATTCATTAATTTTTGCCATTGAAAAACGTCCAGAAATGTTTGAAGCTACTGACTGAATGAAAGGAGCTGGCATCTCACTCTCTTTGAATCTTCTTTATCATGCTAGGATTAACAGGAAAAAGCTAAAAATTTCAGAATTGCACCGTGCAATGTGGAGATATTACTGTTTGTGCATTTACAATATTCATTGATTTTTGCCATTGAAAAACATGTTTTTCATATACCAGAAATGTTTGAAGCTACTGACTGAATGAAAGGAGCTGGCATCTCACTCTCTTTGAATCTTCTTTATCATGCTAGGATTAACAGGAAAAAGCTAAAAATTTCAGAATTGCACCGTGCAATGTGGAGATATTACTGTTTGTGCATTTACAATATTCATTGATTTTTGCCATTGAAAAACATGTTTTTCATATACCAGAAATGTTTGAAGCTACTGACTGAATGAAAGGAGCTGGCATCTCACTCTCTTTGAATCTTCTTTATCATGCTAGGATTAGCAGGAAAAAGCAAAAAATTTCAGAATTGCACCTTGCAATGTGGAGATATTACTGTTTGTGCATTTACAATATTCATTAATTTTTGCCATTGAAAAACGTCACAGAAATGTTTGAAGCTACTGACTGAATGAAAGGAGCTGGCATCTCACTCTCTTTGAATCTTCTTTATCATGCTAGGATTAACAGGAAAAAGCTAAAAATTTCAGAATTGCACCGTGCAATGTGGAGATATTACTGTTTGTGCATTTACAATATTCATTGATTTTTGCCATTGAAAAACATGTTTTTCATATACCAGAAATGTTTGAAGCTACTGACTGAATGAAAGGAGCTGGCATCTCACTCTCTTTGAATCTTCTTTATCATGCTAGGATTAACAGGAAAAAGCTAAAAATTTCAGAATTGCACCGTGCAATGTGGAGATATTACTGTTGTGCATTTACAATATTCATTGATTTTTGCCATTGAAAAACATGTTTTTCATATACCAGAAATGTTTGAAGCTACTGACTGAATGAAAGGAGCTGGCATCTCACTCTCTTTGAATCTTCTTTATCATGCTAGGATTAACAGGAAAAAGCTAAAAATTTCAGAATTGCACCGTGCAATGTGGAGATATTACTGTTTGTGCATTTACAATATTCATTGATTTTTGCCATTGAAAAACATGTTTTTCATATACCAGAAATGTTTGAAGCTACTGACTGAATGAAAGGAGCTGGCATCTCACTCTCTTTGAATCTTCTTTATCATGCTAGGATTAGCAGGAAAAAGCAAAAAATTTCAGAATTGCACCTTGCAATGTGGAGATATTACTGTTTGTGCATTTACAATATTCATTGATTTTTGCCATTGAAAAACATGTTTTTCATATACCAGAAATGTTTGAAGCTACTGACTGAATGAAAGGAGCTGGCATCTCACTCTCTTTGAATCTTCTTTATCATGCTAGGATTAACAGGAAAAAGCAAAAAATTTCAGAATTGCACCTTGCAATGTGGAGATATTACTGTTTGTGCATTTACAATATTCATTGATTTTTGCCATTGAAAAACGTCCAGAAATGTTTGAAGCTACTGACTGAATGAAAGGAGCTGGCATCTCACTCTCTTTGAATCTTCTTTATCATGCTAGGATTAACAGGAAAAAGCTAAAAATTTCAGAATTGCACCGTGCAATGTGGAGATATTACTGTTTGTGCATTTACAATATTCATTGATTTTTGCCATTGAAAAACATGTTTTTCATATACCAGAAATGTTTGAAGCTACTGACTGAATGAAAGGAGCTGGCATCTCACTCTCTTTGAATCTTCTTTATCATGCTAGGATTAGCAGGAAAAAGCAAAAAATTTCAGAATTGCACCTTGCAATGTGGAGATATTACTGTTTGTGCATTTACAATATTCATTGATTTTTGCCATTGAAAAACATGTTTTTCATATACCAGAAATGTTTGAAGCTACTGACTGAATGAAAGGAGCTGGCATCTCACTCTCTTTGAATCTTCTTTATCATGCTAGGATTAGCAGGAAAAAGCAAAAAATTTCAGAATTGCACCTTGCAATGTGGAGATATTACTGTTTGTGCATTTACAATATTCATTGATTTTTGCCATTGAAAAACATGTTTTTCATATACCAGAAATGTTTGAAGCTACTGACTGAATGAAAGGAGCTGGCATCTCACTCTCTTTGAATCTTCTTTATCATGCTAGGATTAACAGGAAAGAGCAAAAAATTTCAGAATTGCACCTTGCAATGTGGAGATATTACTGTTTGTGCATTTACAATATTCATTGATTTTTGCCATTGAAAAACATGTTTTTCATATACCAGAAATGTTTGAAGCTACTGACTGAATGAAAGGAGCTGGCATCTCACTCTCTTTGAATCTTCTTTATCATGCTAGGATTAACAGGAAAAAGCAAAAAAATTTCAGAATTGCACCTTGCAATGTGGAGATATTACTGTTTGTGCATTTACAATATTCATTGATTTTTGCCATTGAAAAACGTCCAGAAATGTTTGAAGCTACTGACTGAATGAAAGGAGCTGGCATCTCACTCTCTTTGAATCTTCTTTATCATGCTAGGATTAACAGGAAAAAGCTAAAAATTTCAGAATTGCACCGTGCAATGTGGAGATATTACTGTTTGTGCATTTACAATATTCATTGATTTTTGCCATTGAAAAACATGTTTTTCATATACCAGAAATGTTTGAAGCTACTGACTGAATGAAAGGAGCTGGCATCTCACTCTCTTTGAATCTTCTTTATCATGCTAGGATTAGCAGGAAAAAGCAAAAAATTTCAGAATTGCACCTTGCAATGTGGAGATATTACTGTTTGTGCATTTACAATATTCATTGATTTTTGCCATTGAAAAACATGTTTTTCATATACCAGAAATGTTTGAAGCTACTGACTGAATGAAAGGAGCTGGCATCTCACTCTCTTTGAATCTTCTTTATCATGCTAGGATTAACAGGAAAAAGCAAAAAATTTCAGAATTGCACCTTGCAATGTGGAGATATTACTGTTTGTGCATTTACAATATTCATTGATTTTTGCCATTGAAAAACATGTTTTTCATATACCAGAAATGTTTGAAGCTACTGACTGAATGAAAGGAGCTGGCATCTCACTCTCTTTGAATCTTCTTTATCATGCTAGGATTAACAGGAAAAAGCTAAAAATTTCAGAATTGCACCGTGCAATGTGGAGATATTACTGTTTGTGCATTTACAATATTCATTGATTTTTGCCATTGAAAAACATGTTTTTCATATACCAGAAATGTTTGAAGCTACTGACTGAATGAAAGGAGCTGGCATCTTCTTTATCATGCTAGGATTAGCAGGAAAAAGCAAAAAATTTCAGAATTGCACCTTGCAATGTGGAGATATTACTGTTTGTGCATTTACAATATTCATTGATTTTTGCCATTGAAAAACATGTTTTTCATATACCAGAAATGTTTGAAGCTACTGACTGAATGAAAGGAGCTGGCATCTCACTCTCTTTGAATCTTCTTTATCATGCTAGGATTAACAGGAAAAAGCTAAAAATTTCAGAATTGCACCGTGCAATGTGGAGATATTACTGTTTGTGCATTTACAATATTCATTGATTTTTGCCATTGAAAAACATGTTTTTCATATACCAGAAATGTTTGAAGCTACTGACTGAATGAAAGGAGCTGGCATCTCACTCTCTTTGAATCTTCTTTATCATGCTAGGATTAGCAGGAAAAAGCAAAAAATTTCAGAATTGCACCTTGCAATGTGGAGATATTACTGTTTGTGCATTTACAATATTCATTGATTTTTGCCATTGAAAAACATGTTTTTCATATACCAGAAATGTTTGAAGCTACTGACTGAATGAAAGGAGCTGGCATCTCACTCTCTTTGAATCTTCTTTATCATGCTAGGATTAGCAGGAAAAAGCAAAAAATTTCAGAATTGCACCTTGCAATGTGGAGATATTACTGTTTGTGCATTTACAATATTCATTGATTTTTGCCATTGAAAAACATGTTTTTCATATACCAGAAATGTTTGAAGCTACTGACTGAATGAAAGGAGCTGGCATCTCACTCTCTTTGAATCTTCTTTATCATGCTAGGATTAACAGGAAAAAGCTAAAAATTTCAGAATTGCACCGTGCAATGTGGAGATATTACTGTTTGTGCATTTACAATATTCATTGATTTTTGCCATTGAAAAACATGTTTTTCATATACCAGAAATGTTTGAAGCTACTGACTGAATGAAAGGAGCTGGCATCTCACTCTCTTTGAATCTTCTTTATCATGCTAGGATTAGCAGGAAAAAGCAAAAAATTTCAGAATTGCACCTTGCAATGTGGAGATATTACTGTTTGTGCATTTACAATATTCATTGATTTTTGCCATTGAAAAACATGTTTTTCATATACCAGAAATGTTTGAAGCTACTGACTGAATGAAAGGAGCTGGCATCTCACTCTCTTTGAATCTTCTTTATCATGCTAGGATTAGCAGGAAAAAGCAAAAAATTTCAGAATTGCACCTTGCAATGTGGAGATATTACTGTTTGTGCATTTACAATATTCATTGATTTTTGCCATTGAAAAACATGTTTTTCATATACCAGAAATGTTTGAAGCTACTGACTGAATGAAAGGAGCTGGCATCTCACTCTCTTTGAATCTTCTTTATCATGCTAGGATTAACAGGAAAAAGCAAAGAATTTCAGAATTGCACCTTGCAATGTGGAGATATTACTGTTTGTGCATTTACAATATTCATTGATTTTTGCCATTGAAAAACATGTTTTTCATATACCAGAAATGTTTGAAGCTACTGACTGAATGAAAGGAGCTGGCATCTCACTCTCTTTGAATCTTCTTTATCATGCTAGGATTAACAGGAAAAAGCTAAAAATTTCAGAATTGCACCTTGCAATGTGGAGATATTACTGTTTGTGCATTTACAATATTCATTGATTTTTGCCATTGAAAAACATGTTTTTCATATACCAGAAATGTTTGAAGCTACTGACTGAATGAAAGGAGCTGGCATCTCACTCTCTTTGAATCTTCTTTATCATGCTAGGATTAGCAGGAAAAAGCAAAAAATTTCAGAATTGCACCTTGCAATGTGGAGATATTACTGTTTGTGCATTTACAATATTCATTAATTTTTGCCATTGAAAAACGTCCAGAAATGTTTGAAGCTACTGACTGAATGAAAGGAGCTGGCATCTCACTCTCTTTGAATCTTCTTTATCATGCTAGGATTAACAGGAAAAAGCTAAAAATTTCAGAATTGCACCGTGCAATGTGGAGATATTACTGTTTGTGCATTTACAATATTCATTGATTTTTGCCATTGAAAAACATGTTTTTCATATACCAGAAATGTTTGAAGCTACTGACTGAATGAAAGGAGCTGGCATCTCACTCTCTTTGAATCTTCTTTATCATGCTAGGATTAACAGGAAAAAGCTAAAAATTTCAGAATTGCACCGTGCAATGTGGAGATATTACTGTTTGTGCATTTACAATATTCATTGATTTTTGCCATTGAAAAACATGTTTTTCATATACCAGAAATGTTTGAAGCTACTGACTGAATGAAAGGAGCTGGCATCTCACTCTCTTTGAATCTTCTTTATCATGCTAGGATTAGCAGGAAAAAGCAAAAAATTTCAGAATTGCAACTTGCAATGTGGAGTTATTACTGTTTGTGCATTTACAATATTCATTGATTTTTGCCATTGAAAAACATGTTTTTCATATACCAGAAATGTTTGAAGCTACTGACAATGAAAGGAGCTGGCATCTCACTCTCTTTGAATCTTCTTTATCATGCTAGGATTAACAGGAAAAAGCAAAAAATTTCAGAATTGCACCTTGCAATGTGGAGATATTACTGTTTGTGCATTTACAATATTCATTGATTTTTGCCATTGAAAAACGTCCAGAAATGTTTGAAGCTACTGACTGAATGAAAGGAGCTGGCATCTCACTCTCTTTGAATCTTCTTTATCATGCTAGGATTAACAGGAAAAAGCTAAAAATTTCAGAATTGCACCGTGCAATGTGGAGATATTACTGTTTGTGCATTTACAATATTCATTGATTTTTGCCATTGAAAAACATGTTTTTCATATACCAGAAATGTTTGAAGCTACTGACTGAATGAAAGGAGCTGGCATCTCACTCTCTTTGAATCTTCTTTATCATGCTAGGATTAGCAGGAAAAAGCAAAAAATTTCAGAATTGCACCTTGCAATGTGGAGATATTACTGTTTGTGCATTTACAATATTCATTGATTTTTGCCATTGAAAAACATGTTTTTCATATACCAGAAATGTTTGAAGCTACTGACTGAATGAAAGGAGCTGGCATCTCACTCTCTTTGAATCTTCTTTATCATGCTAGGATTAACAGGAAAAAGCAAAAAATTTCAGAATTGCACCTTGCAATGTGGAGATATTACTGTTTGTGCATTTACAATATTCATTGATTTTTGCCATTGAAAAACATGTTTTTCATATACCAGAAATGTTTGAAGCTACTGACTGAATGAAAGGAGCTGGCATCTCACTCTCTTTGAATCTTCTTTATCATGCTAGGATTAACAGGAAAAAGCTAAAAATTTCAGAATTGCACCGTGCAATGTGGAGATATTACTGTTTGTGCATTTACAATATTCATTGATTTTTGCCATTGAAAAACATGTTTTTCATATACCAGAAATGTTTGAAGCTACTGACTGAATGAAAGGAGCTGGCATCTCACTCTCTTTGAATCTTCTTTATCATTCTAGGATTAGCAGGAAAAAGCAAAAAATTTCAGAATTGCACCTTGCAATGTGGAGATATTACTGTTTGTGCATTTACAATATTCATTGATTTTTGCCATTGAAAAACATGTTTTTCATATACCAGAAATGTTTGAAGCTACTGACTGAATGAAAGGAGCTGGCATCTCACTCTCTTTGAATCTTCTTTATCATGCTAGGATTAACAGGAAAAAGCTAAAAATTTCAGAATTGCACCGTGCAATGTGGAGATATTACTGTTTGTGCATTTACAATATTCATTGATTTTTGCCATTGAAAAACATGTTTTTCATATACCAGAAATGTTTGAAGCTACTGACTGAATGAAAGGAGCTGGCATCTCACTCTCTTTGAATCTTCTTTATCATGCTAGGATTAGCAGGAAAAAGCAAAAAATTTCAGAATTGCACCTTGCAATGTGGAGTTATTACTGTTTGTGCATTTACAATATTCATTGATTTTTGCCATTGAAAAACGTCCAGAAATGTTTGAAGCTACTGACTGAATGAAAGGAGCTGGCATCTCACTCTCTTTGAATCTTCTTTATCATGCTAGGATTAGCAGGAAAAAGCAAAAAATTTCAGAATTGCACCTTGCAATGTGGAGATATTACTGTTTGTGCATTTACAATATTCATTGATTTTTGCCATTGAAAAACATGTTTTTCATATACCAGAAATGTTTGAAGCTACTGACTGAATGAAAGGAGCTGGCATCTCACTCTCTTTGAATCTTCTTTATCATGCTAGGATTAGCAGGAAAAAGCAAAAAATTTCAGAATTGCACCTTGCAATGTGGAGATATTACTGTTTGTGCATTTACAATATTCATTGATTTTTGCCATTGAAAAACATGTTTTTCATATACCAGAAATGTTTGAAGCTACTGACTGAATGAAAGGAGCTGGCATCTCACTCTCTTTGAATCTTCTTTATCATGCTAGGATTAGCAGGAAAAAGCAAAAAATTTCAGAATTGCACCTTGCAATGTGGAGATATTACTGTTTGTGCATTTACAATATTCATTGATTTTTGCCATTGAAAAACATGTTTTTCATATACCAGAAATGTTTGAAGCTACTGACTGAATGAAAGGAGCTGGCATCTCACTCTCTTTGAATCTTCTTTATCATGCTAGGATTAGCAGGAAAAAGCAAAAAATTTCAGAATTGCAACTTGCAATGTGGAGTTATTACTGTTTGTGCATTTACAATATTCATTGATTTTTGCCATTGAAAAACATGTTTTTCATATACCAGAAATGTTTGAAGCTACTGACAATGAAAGGAGCTGGCATCTCACTCTCTTTGAATCTTCTTTATCATGCTAGGATTAACAGGAAAAAGCAAAAAATTTCAGAATTGCACCTTGCAATGTGGAGATATTACTGTTTGTGCATTTACAATATTCATTGATTTTTGCCATTGAAAAACGTCCAGAAATGTTTGAAGCTACTGACTGAATGAAAGGAGCTGGCATCTCACTCTCTTTGAATCTTCTTTATCATGCTAGGATTAACAGGAAAAAGCTAAAAATTTCAGAATTGCACCGTGCAATGTGGAGATATTACTGTTTGTGCATTTACAATATTCATTGATTTTTGCCATTGAAAAACATGTTTTTCATATACCAGAAATGTTTGAAGCTACTGACTGAATGAAAGGAGCTGGCATCTCACTCTCTTTGAATCTTCTTTATCATGCTAGGATTAGCAGGAAAAAGCAAAAAATTTCAGAATTGCACCTTGCAATGTGGAGATATTACTGTTTGTGCATTTACAATATTCATTGATTTTTGCCATTGAAAAACATGTTTTTCATATACCAGAAATGTTTGAAGCTACTGACTGAATGAAAGGAGCTGGCATCTCACTCTCTTTGAATCTTCTTTATCATGCTAGGATTAACAGGAAAAAGCAAAAAATTTCAGAATTGCACCTTGCAATGTGGAGATATTACTGTTTGTGCATTTACAATATTCATTGATTTTTGCCATTGAAAAACATGTTTTTCATATACCAGAAATGTTTGAAGCTACTGACTGAATGAAAGGAGCTGGCATCTCACTCTCTTTGAATCTTCTTTATCATGCTAGGATTAACAGGAAAAAGCTAAAAATTTCAGAATTGCACCGTGCAATGTGGAGATATTACTGTTTGTGCATTTACAATATTCATTGATTTTTGCCATTGAAAAACATGTTTTTCATATACCAGAAATGTTTGAAGCTACTGACTGAATGAAAGGAGCTGGCATCTCACTCTCTTTGAATCTTCTTTATCATTCTAGGATTAGAAGGAAAAAGCAAAAAATTTCAGAATTGCACCTTGCAATGTGGAGATATTACTGTTTGTGCATTTACAATATTCATTGATTTTTGCCATTGAAAAACATGTTTTTCATATACCAGAAATGTTTGAAGCTACTGACTGAATGAAAGGAGCTGGCATCTCACTCTCTTTGAATCTTCTTTATCATGCTAGGATTAACAGGAAAAAGCTAAAAATTTCAGAATTGCACCGTGCAATGTGGAGATATTACTGTTTGTGCATTTACAATATTCATTGATTTTTGCCATTGAAAAACATGTTTTTCATATACCAGAAATGTTTGAAGCTACTGACTGAATGAAAGGAGCTGGCATCTCACTCTCTTTGAATCTTCTTTATCATGCTAGGATTAGCAGGAAAAAGCAAAAAATTTCAGAATAGCACCTTGCAATGTGGAGTTATTACTGTTTGTGCATTTACAATATTCATTGATTTTTGCCATTGAAAAACGTCCAGAAATGTTTGAAGCTACTGACTGAATGAAAGGAGCTGGCATCTCACTCTCTTTGAATCTTCTTTATCATGCTAGGATTAGCAGGAAAAAGCAAAAAATTTCAGAATTGCACCTTGCAATGTGGAGATATTACTGTTTGTGCATTTACAATATTCATTGATTTTTGCCATTGAAAAACATGTTTTTCATATACCAGAAATGTTTGAAGCTACTGACTGAATGAAAGGAGCTGGCATCTCACTCTCTTTGAATCTTCTTTATCATGCTAGGATTAGCAGGAAAAAGCAAAAAATTTCAGAATTGCACCTTGCAATGTGGAGATATTACTGTTTGTGCATTTACAATATTCATTGATTTTTGCCATTGAAAAACATGTTTTTCATATACCAGAAATGTTTGAAGCTACTGACTGAATGAAAGGAGCTGGCATCTCACTCTCTTTGAATCTTCTTTATCATGCTAGGATTAGCAGGAAAAAGCAAAAAATTTCAGAATTGCACCTTGCAATGTGGAGATATTACTGTTTGTGCATTTACAATATTCATTGATTTTTGCCATTGAAAAACATGTTTTTCATATACCAGAAATGTTTGAAGCTACTGACTGAATGAAAGGAGCTGGCATCTCACTCTCTTTGAATCTTCTTTATCATGCTAGGATTAACAGGAAAAAGCAAAAAATTTCAGAATTGCACCTTGCAATGTGGAGATATTACTGTTTGTGCATTTACAATATTCATTGATTTTTGCCATTGAAAAACATGTTTTTCATATACCAGAAATGTTTGAAGCTACTGACTGAATGAAAGGAGCTGGCATCTCACTCTCTTTGAATCTTCTTTATCATGCTAGGATTAACAGGAAAAAGCTAAAAATTTCAGAATTGCACCGTGCAATGTGGAGATATTACTGTTTGTGCATTTACAATATTCATTGATTTTTGCCATTGAAAAACATGTTTTTCATATACCAGAAATGTTTGAAGCTACTGACTGAATGAAAGGAGCTGGCATCTCACTCTCTTTGAATCTTCTTTATCATGCTAGGATTAGCAGGAAAAAGCAAAAAATTTCAGAATTGCACCTTGCAATGTGGAGATATTACTGTTTGTGCATTTACAATATTCATTGATTTTTGCCATTGAAAAACATGTTTTTCATATACCAGAAATGTTTGAAGCTACTGACTGAATGAAAGGAGCTGGCATCTCACTCTCTTTGAATCTTCTTTATCATGCTAGGATTAACAGGAAAAAGCTAAAAATTTCAGAATTGCACCGTGCAATGTGGAGATATTACTGTTTGTGCATTTACAATATTCATTGATTTTTGCCATTGAAAAACATGTTTTTCATATACCAGAAATGTTTGAAGCTACTGACTGAATGAAAGGAGCTGGCATCTCACTCTCTTTGAATCTTCTTTATCATGCTAGGATTAGCAGGAAAAAGCAAAAAATTTCAGAATTGCACCTTGCAATGTGGAGATATTACTGTTTGTGCATTTACAATATTCATTGATTTTTGCCATTGAAAAACATGTTTTTCATATACCAGAAATGTTTGAAGCTACTGACTGAATGAAAGGAGCTGGCATCTCACTCTCTTTGAATCTTCTTTATCATGCTAGGATTAGCAGGAAAAAGCAAAAAATTTCAGAATTGCACCTTGCAATGTGGAGATATTACTGTTTGTGCATTTACAATATTCATTGATTTTTGCCATTGAAAAACATGTTTTTCATATACCAGAAATGTTTGAAGCTACTGACTGAATGAAAGGAGCTGGCATCTCACTCTCTTTGAATCTTCTTTATCATGCTAGGATTAACAGGAAAAAGCAAAGAATTTCAGAATTGCACCTTGCAATGTGGAGATATTACTGTTTGTGCATTTACAATATTCATTGATTTTTGCCATTGAAAAACATGTTTTTCATATACCAGAAATGTTTGAAGCTACTGACTGAATGAAAGGAGCTGGCATCTCACTCTCTTTGATTCTTCTTTATCATGCTAGGATTAACAGGAAAAAGCTAAAAATTTCAGAATTGCACCTTGCAATGTGGAGATATTACTGTTTGTGCATTTACAATATTCATTGATTTTTGCCATTGAAAAACATGTTTTTCATATACCAGAAATGTTTGAAGCTACTGACTGAATGAAAGGAGCTGGCATCTCACTCTTTGAATCTTCTTTATCATGCTAGGATTAGCAGGAAAAAGCAAAAAATTTCAGAATTGCACCTTGCAATGTGGAGATATTACTGTTTGTGCATTTACAATATTCATTAATTTTTGCCATTGAAAAACGTCCAGAAATGTTTGAAGCTACTGACTGAATGAAAGGAGCTGGCATCTCACTCTTTGAATCTTCTTTATCATGCTAGGATTAACAGGAAAAAGCTAAAAATTTCAGAATTGCACCGTGCAATGTGGAGATATTACTGTTTGTGCATTTACAATATTCATTGATTTTTGCCATTGAAAAACATGTTTTTCATATACCAGAAATGTTTGAAGCTACTGACTGAATGAAAGGAGCTGGCATCTCACTCTCTTTGAATCTTCTTTATCATGCTAGGATTAACAGGAAAAAGCTAAAAATTTCAGAATTGCACCTTGCAATGTGGAGATATTACTGTTTGTGCATTTACAATATTCATTGATTTTTGCCATTGAAAAACATGTTTTTCATATACCAGAAATGTTTGAAGCTACTGACTGAATGAAAGGAGCTGGCATCTCACTCTCTTTGAATCTTCTTTATCATGCTAGGATTAGCAGGAAAAAGCAAAAAATTTCAGAATTGCACCTTGCAATGTGGAGATATTACTGTTTGTGCATTTACAATATTCATTAATTTTTGCCATTGAAAAACGTCCAGAAATGTTTGAAGCTACTGACTGAATGAAAGGAGCTGGCATCTCACTCTCTTTGAATCTTCTTTATCATGCTAGGATTAACAGGAAAAAGCTAAAAATTTCAGAATTGCACCGTGCAATGTGGAGATATTACTGTTTGTGCATTTACAATATTCATTGATTTTTGCCATTGAAAAACATGTTTTTCATATACCAGAAATGTTTGAAGCTACTGACTGAATGAAAGGAGCTGGCATCTCACTCTCTATGAATCTTCTTTATCATGCTAGGATTAACAGGAAAAAGCTAAAAATTTCAGAATTGCACCGTGCAATGTGGAGATATTACTGTTTGTGCATTTACAATATTCATTGATTTTTGCCATTGAAAAACATGTTTTTCATATACCAGAAATGTTTGAAGCTACTGACTGAATGAAAGGAGCTGGCATCTCACTCTCTTTGAATCTTCTTTATCATGCTAGGATTAGCAGGAAAAAGCAAAAAATTTCAGAATTGCAACTTGCAATGTGGAGTTATTACTGTTTGTGCATTTACAATATTCATTGATTTTTGCCATTGAAAAACGTCCAGAAATGTTTGAAGCTACTGACTGAATGAAAGGAGCTGGCATCTCACTCTCTTTGAATCTTCTTTATCATGCTAGGATTAGCAGGAAAAAGCAAAAAATTTCAGAATTGCACCTTGCAATGTGGAGATATTACTGTTTGTGCATTTACAATATTCATTGATTTTTGCCATTGAAAAACATGTTTTTCATATACCAGAAATGTTTGAAGCTACTGACTGAATGAAAGGAGCTGGCATCTCACTCTCTTTGAATCTTCTTTATCATGCTAGGATTAGCAGGAAAAAGCAAAAAATTTCAGAATTGCACCTTGCAATGTGGAGATATTACTGTTTGTGCATTTACAATATTCATTGATTTTTGCCATTGAAAAACATGTTTTTCATATACCAGAAATGTTTGAAGCTACTGACAATGAAAGGAGCTGGCATCTCACTCTCTTTGAATCTTCTTTATCATGCTAGGATTAACAGGAAAAAGCAAAAAATTTCAGAATTGCACCTTGCAATGTGGAGATATTACTGTTTGTGCATTTACAATATTCATTGATTTTTGCCATTGAAAAACGTCCAGAAATGTTTGAAGCTACTGACTGAATGAAAGGAGCTGGCATCTCACTCTCTTTGAATCTTCTTTATCATGCTAGGATTAACAGGAAAAAGCTAAAAATTTCAGAATTGCACAGTGCAATGTGGAGATATTACTGTTTGTGCATTTACAATATTCATTGATTTTTGCCATTGAAAAACATGTTTTTCATATACCAGAAATGTTTGAAGCTACTGACTGAATGAAAGGAGCTGGCATCTCACTCTCTTTGAATCTTCTTTATCATGCTAGGATTAGCAGGAAAAAGCAAAAAATTTCAGAATTGCACCTTGCAATGTGGAGATATTACTGTTTGTGCATTTACAATATTCATTGATTTTTGCCATTGAAAAACATGTTTTTCATATACCAGAAATGTTTGAAGCTACTGACTGAATGAAAGGAGCTGGCATCTCACTCTCTTTGAATCTTCTTTATCATGCTAGGATTAACAGGAAAAAGCAAAAAATTTCAGAATTGCACCTTGCAATGTGGAGATATTACTGTTTGTGCATTTACAATATTCATTGATTTTTGCCATTGAAAAACATGTTTTTCATATACCAGAAATGTTTGAAGCTACTGACTGAATGAAAGGAGCTGGCATCTCACTCTCTTTGAATCTTCTTTATCATGCTAGGATTAACAGGAAAAAGCTAAAAATTTCAGAATTGCACCGTGCAATGTGGAGATATTACTGTTTGTGCATTTACAATATTCATTGATTTTTGCCATTGAAAAACATGTTTTTCATATACCAGAAATGTTTGAAGCTACTGACTGAATGAATGGAGCTGGCATCTCACTCTCTTTGAATCTTCTTTATCATTCTAGGATTAGCAGGAAAAAGCAAAAAATTTCAGAATTGCACCTTGCAATGTGGAGATATTACTGTTTGTGCATTTACAATATTCATTGATTTTTGCCATTGAAAAACATGTTTTTCATATACCAGAAATGTTTGAAGCTACTGACTGAATGAAAGGAGCTGGCATCTCACTCTCTTTGAATCTTCTTTATCATGCTAGGATTAACAGGAAAAAGCTAAAAATTTCAGAATTGCACCGTGCAATGTGGAGATATTACTGTTTGTGCATTTACAATATTCATTGATTTTTGCCATTGAAAAACATGTTTTTCATATACCAGAAATGTTTGAAGCTACTGACTGAATGAAAGGAGCTGGCATCTCACTCTCTTTGAATCTTCTTTATCATGCTAGGATTAGCAGGAAAAAGCAAAAAATTTCAGAATTGCACCTTGCAATGTGGAGTTATTACTGTTTGTGCATTTACAATATTCATTGATTTTTGCCATTGAAAAACGTCCAGAAATGTTTGAAGCTACTGACTGAATGAAAGGAGCTGGCATCTCACTCTCTTTGTTTTACCATATTTTTTTTATTTTTAATAAACAATTTAACAGGGGAATAACACACGTGGCATAAAAGTAGTGACAAAAGAATAATCATAATAAGGGAAAAGTCTGAGGGAAGGGAAAGGGAAAGTGAACAAACGGGAATGGATAATCAGGAAAGATGGGAGAAATTTGTTCGTCAAATAGTATATACGATAATACAGAAATTTGAACACTGTAAACACACATTACTATCATTAGCAAAAATTAAACATATTAATGAGCTAAACACGACACACATTAAGATGTTCCAGCGTTATGAGAGGGTTGAGGGAATTTAGTGAGCCAAATATCCCACTTCCTAGAAAATTTAAGTAAATTATTGTTGATAAGGGCAAATCTGAGTTCAAATATTCTATGGAGATTCATCTTATCAACTAAGTCCTCCAAAGTGGGGACATGTGACTTTCTCCAATAAAAAGCCAATGCGTTCTTACACACTGAAAATAAGTGAATCACCAAAGATCTTTCAAACGACTTATATGGTTCAAGATCTAAGGATAGTAAAGCCATTTGAGGGGTCAATACTACAGGTCTGCCTAAAAGGTCATCTACCAAAGAAGAGATCTGAGCCCATAGATTCCGGATTTTAGGGCAGCTCCAAAAGAGATGTAAAAGATCTCCCCTAAGGCCGCACTCCCTCCAACAAAGGGGAGAGTTGCTGGGCTTTATATGGTGTAGCCTGATTGGAGTATAATACCATCTGGTTAGAATTTTGAAGTAAGCCTCTTGTAAGGGCATAGATATATTAGAGGCCTGAGAAAAAAGAACAGCACTCTCCCATTGATCGGATTGGAAATTGAGTTTTAGATCTTTTTCCCAGCGTATCATGTAGAGGTGTTTTTGGAAGGAAAGATCATTATTGAAGCTGTTATATATGTGTCTCAGGCTCCAAAAAATTTTGTGAGATGGGTTGCTTAACAGGTTCACCGAGGTTTCAGAAACAATAAGTTTACCAGAAATAAATTCCAGAATAATGCTCTTTAAATGAGAGTATAAAAAGAAATCAGAGGAAGGTAAGTTGAATCTTTTTTTAAGAGTTTGGAAAGGAATAAAGGCAGAAGCTTCATAGAAGTATCTCACTCTCTTTGAATCTTCTTTATCATGCTAGGATTAGCAGGAAAAAGCAAAAAATTTCAGAATTGCACCTTGCAATGTGGAGATATTACTGTTTGTGCATTTACAATATTCATTGATTTTTGCCATTGAAAAACATGTTTTTCATATACCAGAAATGTTTGAAGCTACTGACTGAATGAAAGGAGCTGGCATCTCACTCTCTTTGAATCTTCTTTATCATGCTAGGATTAGCAGGAAAAAGCAAAAAATTTCAGAATTGCACCTTGCAATGTGGAGATATTACTGTTTGTGCATTTACAATATTCATTGATTTTTGCCATTGAAAAACATGTTTTTCATATACCAGAAATGTTTGAAGCTACTGACTGAATGAAAGGAGCTGGCATCTCACTCTCTTTGAATCTTCTTTAACATGCTAGGATTAGCAGGAAAAAGCAAAAAATTTCAGAATTGCACCTTGCAATGTGGAGATATTACTGTTTGTGCATTTACAATATTCATTGATTTTTGCCATTGAAAAACATGTTTTTCATATACCAGAAATGTTTGAAGCTACTGACTGAATGAAAGGAGCTGGCATCTCACTCTCTTTGAATCTTCTTTATCATGCTAGGATTAACAGGAAAAAGCAAAAAATTTCAGAATTGCACCTTGCAATGTGGAGATATTACTGTTTGTGCATTTACAATATTCATTGATTTTTGCCATTGAAAAACATGTTTTTCATATACCAGAAATGTTTGAAGCTACTGACTGAATGAAAGGAGCTGGCATCTCACTCTCTTTGAATCTTCTTTATCATGCTAGGATTAACAGGAAAAAGCTAAAAATTTCAGAATTGCATT
Source organism: Phyllobates terribilis (assembly GCF_046119375.1). Classification (NCBI taxonomy): domain Eukaryota; kingdom Metazoa; phylum Chordata; class Amphibia; order Anura; family Dendrobatidae; genus Phyllobates; species Phyllobates terribilis. The sequence continues at coordinate 49,450 of NW_027367753.1, forward strand.
GTGCAATGTGGAGATATTACTGTTTGTGCATTTACAATATTCATTGATTTTTGCCATTGAAAAACATGTTTTTCATATACCAGAAATGTTTGAAGCTACTGACTGAATGAAAGGAGCTGGCATCTCACTCTCTTTGAATCTTCTTTATCATTCTAGGATTAGAAGGAAAAAGCAAAAAATTTCAGAATTGCACCTTGCAATGTGGAGATATTACTGTTTGTGCATTTACAATATTCATTGATTTTTGCCATTGAAAAACATGTTTTTCATATACCAGAAATGTTTGAAGCTACTGACTGAATGAAAGGAGCTGGCATCTCACTCTCTTTGAATCTTCTTTATCATGCTAGGATTAACAGGAAAAAGCTAAAAATTTCAGAATTGCACCGTGCAATGTGGAGATATTACTGTTTGTGCATTTACAATATTCATTGATTTTTGCCATTGAAAAACATGTTTTTCATATACCAGAAATGTTTGAAGCTACTGACTGAATGAAAGGAGCTGGCATCTCACTCTCTTTGAATCTTCTTTATCATGCTAGGATTAGCAGGAAAAAGCAAAAAATTTCAGAATAGCACCTTGCAATGTGGAGTTATTACTGTTTGTGCATTTACAATATTCATTGATTTTTGCCATTGAAAAACGTCCAGAAATGTTTGAAGCTACTGACTGAATGAAAGGAGCTGGCATCTCACTCTCTTTGAATCTTCTTTATCATGCTAGGATTAGCAGGAAAAAGCAAAAAATTTCAGAATTGCACCTTGCAATGTGGAGATATTACTGTTTGTGCATTTACAATATTCATTGATTTTTGCCATTGAAAAACATGTTTTTCATATACCAGAAATGTTTGAAGCTACTGACTGAATGAAAGGAGCTGGCATCTCACTCTCTTTGAATCTTCTTTATCATGCTAGGATTAGCAGGAAAAAGCAAAAAATTTCAGAATTGCACCTTGCAATGTGGAGATATTACTGTTTGTGCATTTACAATATTCATTGATTTTTGCCATTGAAAAACATGTTTTTCATATACCAGAAATGTTTGAAGCTACTGACTGAATGAAAGGAGCTGGCATCTCACTCTCTTTGAATCTTCTTTATCATGCTAGGATTAGCAGGAAAAAGCAAAAAATTTCAGAATTGCACCTTGCAATGTGGAGATATTACTGTTTGTGCATTTACAATATTCATTGATTTTTGCCATTGAAAAACATGTTTTTCATATACCAGAAATGTTTGAAGCTACTGACTGAATGAAAGGAGCTGGCATCTCACTCTCTTTGAATCTTCTTTATCATGCTAGGATTAACAGGAAAAAGCAAAAAATTTCAGAATTGCACCTTGCAATGTGGAGATATTACTGTTTGTGCATTTACAATATTCATTGATTTTTGCCATTGAAAAACATGTTTTTCATATACCAGAAATGTTTGAAGCTACTGACTGAATGAAAGGAGCTGGCATCTCACTCTCTTTGAATCTTCTTTATCATGCTAGGATTAACAGGAAAAAGCTAAAAATTTCAGAATTGCACCGTGCAATGTGGAGATATTACTGTTTGTGCATTTACAATATTCATTGATTTTTGCCATTGAAAAACATGTTTTTCATATACCAGAAATGTTTGAAGCTACTGACTGAATGAAAGGAGCTGGCATCTCACTCTCTTTGAATCTTCTTTATCATGCTAGGATTAGCAGGAAAAAGCAAAAAATTTCAGAATTGCACCTTGCAATGTGGAGATATTACTGTTTGTGCATTTACAATATTCATTGATTTTTGCCATTGAAAAACATGTTTTTCATATACCAGAAATGTTTGAAGCTACTGACTGAATGAAAGGAGCTGGCATCTCACTCTCTTTGAATCTTCTTTATCATGCTAGGATTAACAGGAAAAAGCTAAAAATTTCAGAATTGCACCGTGCAATGTGGAGATATTACTGTTTGTGCATTTACAATATTCATTGATTTTTGCCATTGAAAAACATGTTTTTCATATACCAGAAATGTTTGAAGCTACTGACTGAATGAAAGGAGCTGGCATCTCACTCTCTTTGAATCTTCTTTATCATGCTAGGATTAGCAGGAAAAAGCAAAAAATTTCAGAATTGCACCTTGCAATGTGGAGATATTACTGTTTGTGCATTTACAATATTCATTGATTTTTGCCATTGAAAAACATGTTTTTCATATACCAGAAATGTTTGAAGCTACTGACTGAATGAAAGGAGCTGGCATCTCACTCTCTTTGAATCTTCTTTATCATGCTAGGATTAGCAGGAAAAAGCAAAAAATTTCAGAATTGCACCTTGCAATGTGGAGATATTACTGTTTGTGCATTTACAATATTCATTGATTTTTGCCATTGAAAAACATGTTTTTCATATACCAGAAATGTTTGAAGCTACTGACTGAATGAAAGGAGCTGGCATCTCACTCTCTTTGAATCTTCTTTATCATGCTAGGATTAACAGGAAAAAGCAAAGAATTTCAGAATTGCACCTTGCAATGTGGAGATATTACTGTTTGTGCATTTACAATATTCATTGATTTTTGCCATTGAAAAACATGTTTTTCATATACCAGAAATGTTTGAAGCTACTGACTGAATGAAAGGAGCTGGCATCTCACTCTCTTTGATTCTTCTTTATCATGCTAGGATTAACAGGAAAAAGCTAAAAATTTCAGAATTGCACCTTGCAATGTGGAGATATTACTGTTTGTGCATTTACAATATTCATTGATTTTTGCCATTGAAAAACATGTTTTTCATATACCAGAAATGTTTGAAGCTACTGACTGAATGAAAGGAGCTGGCATCTCACTCTTTGAATCTTCTTTATCATGCTAGGATTAGCAGGAAAAAGCAAAAAATTTCAGAATTGCACCTTGCAATGTGGAGATATTACTGTTTGTGCATTTACAATATTCATTAATTTTTGCCATTGAAAAACGTCCAGAAATGTTTGAAGCTACTGACTGAATGAAAGGAGCTGGCATCTCACTCTTTGAATCTTCTTTATCATGCTAGGATTAACAGGAAAAAGCTAAAAATTTCAGAATTGCACCGTGCAATGTGGAGATATTACTGTTTGTGCATTTACAATATTCATTGATTTTTGCCATTGAAAAACATGTTTTTCATATACCAGAAATGTTTGAAGCTACTGACTGAATGAAAGGAGCTGGCATCTCACTCTCTTTGAATCTTCTTTATCATGCTAGGATTAACAGGAAAAAGCTAAAAATTTCAGAATTGCACCTTGCAATGTGGAGATATTACTGTTTGTGCATTTACAATATTCATTGATTTTTGCCATTGAAAAACATGTTTTTCATATACCAGAAATGTTTGAAGCTACTGACTGAATGAAAGGAGCTGGCATCTCACTCTCTTTGAATCTTCTTTATCATGCTAGGATTAGCAGGAAAAAGCAAAAAATTTCAGAATTGCACCTTGCAATGTGGAGATATTACTGTTTGTGCATTTACAATATTCATTAATTTTTGCCATTGAAAAACGTCCAGAAATGTTTGAAGCTACTGACTGAATGAAAGGAGCTGGCATCTCACTCTCTTTGAATCTTCTTTATCATGCTAGGATTAACAGGAAAAAGCTAAAAATTTCAGAATTGCACCGTGCAATGTGGAGATATTACTGTTTGTGCATTTACAATATTCATTGATTTTTGCCATTGAAAAACATGTTTTTCATATACCAGAAATGTTTGAAGCTACTGACTGAATGAAAGGAGCTGGCATCTCACTCTCTATGAATCTTCTTTATCATGCTAGGATTAACAGGAAAAAGCTAAAAATTTCAGAATTGCACCGTGCAATGTGGAGATATTACTGTTTGTGCATTTACAATATTCATTGATTTTTGCCATTGAAAAACATGTTTTTCATATACCAGAAATGTTTGAAGCTACTGACTGAATGAAAGGAGCTGGCATCTCACTCTCTTTGAATCTTCTTTATCATGCTAGGATTAGCAGGAAAAAGCAAAAAATTTCAGAATTGCAACTTGCAATGTGGAGTTATTACTGTTTGTGCATTTACAATATTCATTGATTTTTGCCATTGAAAAACGTCCAGAAATGTTTGAAGCTACTGACTGAATGAAAGGAGCTGGCATCTCACTCTCTTTGAATCTTCTTTATCATGCTAGGATTAGCAGGAAAAAGCAAAAAATTTCAGAATTGCACCTTGCAATGTGGAGATATTACTGTTTGTGCATTTACAATATTCATTGATTTTTGCCATTGAAAAACATGTTTTTCATATACCAGAAATGTTTGAAGCTACTGACTGAATGAAAGGAGCTGGCATCTCACTCTCTTTGAATCTTCTTTATCATGCTAGGATTAGCAGGAAAAAGCAAAAAATTTCAGAATTGCACCTTGCAATGTGGAGATATTACTGTTTGTGCATTTACAATATTCATTGATTTTTGCCATTGAAAAACATGTTTTTCATATACCAGAAATGTTTGAAGCTACTGACAATGAAAGGAGCTGGCATCTCACTCTCTTTGAATCTTCTTTATCATGCTAGGATTAACAGGAAAAAGCAAAAAATTTCAGAATTGCACCTTGCAATGTGGAGATATTACTGTTTGTGCATTTACAATATTCATTGATTTTTGCCATTGAAAAACGTCCAGAAATGTTTGAAGCTACTGACTGAATGAAAGGAGCTGGCATCTCACTCTCTTTGAATCTTCTTTATCATGCTAGGATTAACAGGAAAAAGCTAAAAATTTCAGAATTGCACAGTGCAATGTGGAGATATTACTGTTTGTGCATTTACAATATTCATTGATTTTTGCCATTGAAAAACATGTTTTTCATATACCAGAAATGTTTGAAGCTACTGACTGAATGAAAGGAGCTGGCATCTCACTCTCTTTGAATCTTCTTTATCATGCTAGGATTAGCAGGAAAAAGCAAAAAATTTCAGAATTGCACCTTGCAATGTGGAGATATTACTGTTTGTGCATTTACAATATTCATTGATTTTTGCCATTGAAAAACATGTTTTTCATATACCAGAAATGTTTGAAGCTACTGACTGAATGAAAGGAGCTGGCATCTCACTCTCTTTGAATCTTCTTTATCATGCTAGGATTAACAGGAAAAAGCAAAAAATTTCAGAATTGCACCTTGCAATGTGGAGATATTACTGTTTGTGCATTTACAATATTCATTGATTTTTGCCATTGAAAAACATGTTTTTCATATACCAGAAATGTTTGAAGCTACTGACTGAATGAAAGGAGCTGGCATCTCACTCTCTTTGAATCTTCTTTATCATGCTAGGATTAACAGGAAAAAGCTAAAAATTTCAGAATTGCACCGTGCAATGTGGAGATATTACTGTTTGTGCATTTACAATATTCATTGATTTTTGCCATTGAAAAACATGTTTTTCATATACCAGAAATGTTTGAAGCTACTGACTGAATGAATGGAGCTGGCATCTCACTCTCTTTGAATCTTCTTTATCATTCTAGGATTAGCAGGAAAAAGCAAAAAATTTCAGAATTGCACCTTGCAATGTGGAGATATTACTGTTTGTGCATTTACAATATTCATTGATTTTTGCCATTGAAAAACATGTTTTTCATATACCAGAAATGTTTGAAGCTACTGACTGAATGAAAGGAGCTGGCATCTCACTCTCTTTGAATCTTCTTTATCATGCTAGGATTAACAGGAAAAAGCTAAAAATTTCAGAATTGCACCGTGCAATGTGGAGATATTACTGTTTGTGCATTTACAATATTCATTGAT
>NW_027367754.1:0-55248 GCF_046119375.1 Phyllobates terribilis
ACATGATTAATTTAATACTAATAGTTTAGTTTTAAAACGTTCAAATAAAATCCACGTTAACTATACACTACATTGAGTATGAATATTTAATCCTAATGGTCTACTAAATCAAACTATGACAACAAGTGGTTTGTTCTATGTTCTTCCAAGAGAAGATGAATTTTTAATATATTCACAATAAATTATAAATGAAAATCTGAAATATTAATTTATTAATTCCTAATTATTAGTTTTAATTATTATTTATTAGTTATATATTGATTTGAAAATAAAAAAGAAGTTAAATCATTCTTTTCTTACAAACCGGATATTTCGGATATCCGGTCCTTTTTAGTCGGATATCCGGCTTATACCGGATTGGGTACGAATCGAGATATCACTAAAAATTTTAGCCGAATATTCGGTATACCGGATCGGATCGGATCGATCCGTTTGCTCACCCCTAACAGGGAGAGCCGAACAAGGGTGAGAGGCGAGACGAGAGGTGAGGTGGGTGAGAGGCAGCCGGTGGGACGAGAGGTGACGGCTTGACAAGATGGAGATGGGAGGTAGTAGGGACGACAAAGTTCTCAGTTAACATGGAGAGGGGTGAGAGGTGAGAGGCGGAGGTGTGGGACGAACGAGAGAGTGGGATTGATTTTTAACTTTTAACCTAAATAAGAATGCATACTCCTTTCAAACAAATAACTCATACCCCCACCTAGAAAAAAAACGTAACGCCTAGGCGCGCGTAGCCTCCTAGGTGGCCGCCTAGGCGGGTGATTTTTTTTTCACCGCCTAGCAAAAAAGAACTAGCTCCTAGTCGGAACATTAGGGTGCCGCCTAGAGCCTAGAGGGGTTTTTAGAACACTGCATGACGGCGACCGAGCCAATTTATGATGTGCTCGAGAGTCCTAACCCTCTGACCATGCCCATATTTGATGATGATGTAGTGGAGATTCCTAGCACATTAATGCAATTAGCGCTTAAATTGCCTCCTATATTTGATGAGTGTTATGAGGATGAGTTATTAGATGTTCACGGGCTGGTGGATAGTGACTCATATGATGTGTGTCAAGGGATAGATGTCCTAGTTCTATTGCATATGGCTATTCCCGAACCCGAGACATAGACGGTTTATCCATATGAGGTGACAGTCATTGTTGTAACAGTGTCCAAGCCAGAAGAGAAGATCACTCCAGCACCAGAGCCTTTCATATTACACTTTGTGGTGCCTAGAGTCGATCTTGTTCCCTACATAGATTCCTTTCTCTCTTTGACGTCTACACACTTGATCTCCCTTGCTCCTACCAGTTCGAAGCAGGGACGCTTAGATTCTAAGGGAGGGAGAATGATGCAATCCTGGCTTGCAATCAGACAATTCGAGACAAACGTGAGACGACCCCGACCATGGCGTCCTTCTTGAACGAATACTTAGTGTATATAGTTATTAAGTATTCTATTATTAATTCGCATTCTCATATTTATGGATTTTCTAGTTTTGGGTGTGTTTATCTTACTCTTAAGAGGACCAGCCCATTAGTTAGAATAGGCCCTATCCCACTAGGGTTTTGGAAGATTTCATTTGGCTATATAGCCTTCCTATATTTCCTTTACAATTACAATGAGTGCAAATAAGAAGTTGAGTTTCTCCTCTCTTGCACCGGCGCCACCCCAGCCCGAGCTCGCAACTCAACGAGCCAAACACTTTCTTGTTTTGTTCCTCAAACACGTTCTTGTTCTATTACTCAAACACTCAAACAAAAATCGATGACCCGGTAAAGGTGCTTGATCTAGATTCACGACCGAGACAAATCGACCCAGTCGATTTCATATCACTTGGCCTCGCTGAATCCTCATCGTCATTAAGTGTGACTCTATTGTTTGAAGGGAGACTAGTATCATCGTCATCTTCATCTTCACTACATGAACCTTCACATGGAGGAGGAGAGAGGCATAGAAGAAGAAGTTTGACTAACCTTTAGAAATGGGTCTTCACTTGTAGCGAGTAGAATCAAGAGTCTGCTCATCAAATTTCACGTGAATGTTTTCCTCTATCTTCATTGTTCTTGATTTAGATTTATGTATGCCTTACTAGTTGGAGTATAACCCTAGGAATATATCTTCTTGGTTCCTAGCATCAAACGTTCCTAAGATATCTCTCCCATTGTATTGACTAAGCACTTACACCCAAACACCTTTAGGTGCGAGATGTTAGGTGTACATCCTTTGAGAAATTCATAGGGATTTTTCTCTAGGATATTCCTTAACATTTTCCGCTTAATAATGTAACTCGATGTGCTCACAGCTTATGCCCAATAATGTGATGGTAAAACGCTAGAAATCAACATAGTTCTAATCATTTCTTTGGGAGCTGAGAAGTTATGCTCAATTCCCTTTATCTTGGAAAAATGTGAGGAACTCTCTTGAATTCAGTCTCATTATCCGAGCGAATTGCATGAATAGGGAGACATAAACTCTTTTCCAAGAGAAGAGATAAGTTGTGAAAAGCATCAAATGCATCACCCTTAGACTTAAGGAAGAGAGTCCAAGTGAAGTGAGAATAATAATCAACTAAAACACATATGTAGCAACTACCTACTTTTCTTTGAATGCGTAGTGGTCCACATAAATCCATATGAATGAGCTCCGAGGGCGCTTTGGTGGACACTACCTTCTTTGGAGTAAAGGAACATCTAGTCGCTTTAGATCTGGAGCTCTCTGAGCATGACGTCATTGAGTCTGGTTTGATGCAAGGGAGACCACGAACATGGCCTTTGGATTGAAGCTTGTGTAGAAGATGTAATATGGCGTGTCCCATGCGTTGATGCAATAGATTTGACTGCTCCTCAAGTGTGGCGAGGCACATCTGTCTAGATGGGGAAAAACTATAATCAAATAGGTAAGTGTTATCAAATCGCTTACCTTTCATTAGGATCTCTTGGTTTGGATCTTGCACAACACATGAGGTCGTGCTGAATGTGACTTCATTTCCCCCTTGATCACATAACTGAGCTACACATAAGAGGTTAAACTTAAGACTTTCAACATGGTTTATATTTCTAACCTGGATAGCGTTAGTGAGATGAACACTCCTGCTAGCCTTGATTTAACCTTATTTTTTGTCGCCAAAAGAAACACTACCTCCATCTTTAGCTTGAAGCGAGATTAGAAGAGAAGCATTACCTGTCATGTGACATGAGAATCCGCTGTCAATATACCACTTACTCTTTACTTCATAACTAGTATTGATCTATGTGTATGTAACTTCAGTTGCCATTAAGCACATCGAGTTAGAGATTGAGATTGAGTTTGAATATGGACTTGGAACACCTTTGGCTTTAGTACAAATTTGTGCCATATGTTCTTCTTCCTTGAAATTGCTTTGTTCCTTGAAATATTTATTGAGCAACCTGATCTATCATGTTCTTGTCCTTCATGATTCAGACCATAGAGAGTAAGAATCAATGCAAGAGTGACCTTAGCTCTGATACTAATTGTAGGATCCATGATCTTTTAATCTCAAATAACTCAAATAGCTATGATGCTATAGATTTCTAAGTGCAAATGAGAGATTAGATAGAATAAATCATAAGAAATATGAGTTAAATATGCTAAATTTTTGCAAGGATTTTTCAAAGGCGAGAACCCTAGACTTCTAACAAGTCCAGCATGAAACTCATCACTAACTTGTATTAGTTTAAGAACGATTACACACTTAAGCTTCACCTAGCTTTGTGAAAATCTCTCTCAAAATACAAGTAGCATTAAGCTCATACAAGTAATCTCTCTCTATCAAGCTCTTAAGTAATTTAGGCTATAGCTTAACACTCAACGACGTAAGCTCTCTATAGCTTTCCCTCAGCTAACTCTCTTAGCTTAATCGCTTTTTTTCTCTTAGCTCGTGTTCAATAAGCTCGTACCTAACAAAACTCCTATGCACGCCTTATATAGAAATCTAACTTACAACCTTAAGCTAGCAATTCTACACTAGGCGCTGCATATGAAGAACGCCAACTCAACGATTCATGCGATCAACTTCACCCTTGAATTGCATCAATGCTCACACTCCCTTTGTGCTTCTTCATCTTCATGATCCAGCTTCTACGTTGGCATTTTGCACCTTCAGCGCTCCCCTTGATTTGTCCAGCTCAACGATCCCCGTACATCCACTATCCGAAAATGGAAACCCTAACAACCTCCAGTTGTTTACATTTCCCTTAAGTTGTAGCTTCAATGTCCTTCCTTTCTTGGACCAAATCTCCAAAGCGCACGTCTAGGATTCCACCCGTGGACATGCTTTAACTTTGATTACTTGTATCTCTTCTCTTTTCTTTTGAAACACGATCCTCTAGCTTAAAACTTAACTCGCTCGCTTAAAGATAGACCTTTTGTCTTCTTATTTCTTCACTTCAAACCTTATAATGTCTCAGTGATATTCAGCTTTCCCCGCTAGACCTTAAGATAGACCCTAAGTTGTCAAAGGAAGTCCACTTGTGTCTAAGGTACACCTAAAACTCTTCGAGCTATACCTGGTTAGCTTATAACACAGAAAGGACATCAAATACTAGAGTTTGTTATTATCAAAACAAGAAGAAAATTTTAGCTAGCTCATTCCGGCTCTAGCACAAACCAATAGGGTTCCACTGCGAAATTCTGCGAGATTTCCCTGAAGACAGATGAGAAGGAAATTGAACCAGCCCCATATAATTTGGATCGACTAAAAATAGTTGGTTGCCTCAGCATGGTGAATGACAAAGACATGTATTGGCTCTCTTACACTTCTGAATGTCATCAGGTCTGGCTTCCAAGAGAATTTCCATTAGGATTGTCTGCCATCAATTACTACATCATATCTGTTGCGTAGACTTTAGAGGCACATGTGTCAGACAATGCCGAGAGTACGGAGGAAGAAGGTAAAACTCAAGGTCAAGCTTGTTCATGCATGGAAAGGAGTGTTACGGATTAGGCATTGACTGATGACCGGGCACACATAGGGACACAATTTACTGACGAGCTCATTCAGGCATTACTAATACGCTAGGACAAATTCGAGAAGAGAATAATATAGCTACAACGAGAAACACGCGAGAAAATGGATGAGCTTCACAGACAACAGTTGGCGCTATGGTCCACCAATTTCCCATCTCAGTGAAGTATTTTTAAGTGTTTTTTGTGTGTTATAGCATATCCCTATCAATAGTTGTAGTTGTTTTTGAGGATTTTGTAGTTAGTAAAAAAGGCAAGGAAATAAGAAAAGCCAACAAAAAGAGGCCAGGAGGCACAAATACCAAACCATTTTTCCGTTTCACCATCACTTCCACAGTTCTTTTTCCGATTTCTATCTCCATACCTAAAGTTGCCGCTTCCCTAGGATAACACCATTTCTATCACCGACGACATCCCACTTACTTGATATTCCATATTGCTAGATCTAAGATCTCATGACCTTTATCTCGGTCTCACACCATCACTCACCCCTTTTCACATTTTAAGGGGACATGACAGTTTCATATTGAGCTCGTAGAGTGTGCTCCCTGAGTACCAGAGACGGTCTGGCCAAAGACGCTAAATCACAGCCCGCACCTTTTCTGCTCCACGCCGCGCCCATTGATGTCGTAACCTGCGGTTAACACCCTGGTGACTCAGTCTATCTAGGACGTCCTTCTTCATTAAAGTCTTCATCTCATGGTTTGTTTACGCTTATTTTCCCTTTTAGTATACATGTTCTACTTCAATTTTCTTTCTCTTTCTTTTGGGTATGATATCTACATTGAGGACAATGCAGAATGTAAGTATGGGGAAAAAAAACTAGCTCGTCACTTGTATATTCTTCACTATTTTTGTAGTTTTGGTTGAGTCAACATTTGTTTTTATAATTAGGACTACGTTAGTTACAGTTTGAAATTATTGAGTTTGTATATATCGGATTTGTTTATAAAAAAACAACAATTCAACAAAAATAACGAAAAAGCCATTAAAATAAAAGGCATCCAAAATCTTGTGATGATTAAAAAATCCTACCGAGCGATTCATGCAATAAAAGGTAACATGGACCGGTGAAATATGAGTTTATGAGAGATGTGAGATTATGTGAGCGTAAAAGAAGTGGAGTGGCTTGGTGAAATCCTGAAAAAGCGCCTAGGAAAAATGATTAAAAAAATAGAGTGATCTATAAGATTCTTCATTTTGGCGAGCTGGCATAAGAAGAGGAGTCATAATGAGGAGTTCAGGATTAGTTGTTTTGGTTCCGCCTAGAGGATTATGATGACTACTTGTTGGAGATTCCAGAATCATGCTCATTTGAACTTTTAGAGACCTTTGGAGCTACATGGAGAGAGTCGAGTTATTTTTTACTCGGAACGAGTAAAGGTCTAAGTTTGGGAGATTTGATATGAGTCAATAATGATGGTTCAATTCATGACATTTAGCACACATTTAGAGGAATTTTGAGCTACTTTAGCATAGTTGTGATCACCCGAGCCAGAGAAGAGCAGATCGAGTATTCAAAGATTTTTTACACACAATTACATAGGAGTAGAGTTAAGATGTCGATGGAGCTACAAAGTGAAGGTTTTCCCCACACACTAAGTGTGAATGCAGCTGTCAAGAGTGAAGAGTTGACCAAACTAGATTCAGCCTTTTTCCCACATGGTAGAGTTTTATGTTGCAACTACAAAGGAAGATCTAACCAGCCTCAATGAGCGCAACCCGCACATTATACGTCATGCCTCGCATCGGCAGCAAATCACAAGATTTCATATTCACCTTTGGAAGAAGTATATAGTTAGTTATTTGTTAGTATATTTTTATAGATTTGTTTCATTATTCTCCTAGTAGAATTAGGTTGAGTAGAGTCCCCCATATAATGATTTCTTCTCCCTATAAACCAGGTTGGTTCTTTGTTGTTTTCGTTTTCCCTTTGTTATTTTATATTTTGTAGTTAGCATGAGGTGTTAAGCTCCATATTGTCGTTTCCCTTTTCTATCAAATCTATAATTAAAGTTTCAGTTTCTCAAGTGTTGTTCTATTCATTGTTAATTTGCACTATGTTTATGTGATTGATTCCACGTTTTTAATTTCATTGCTTTGTATGATTTTATTAGCATGACATAATAAATATCATGATTACTGGGATAAACTCTTAATAGAAAAACTCTTTAACTGCTTCTAGTCAGGTTGTGGTCATTAGTTAAAGGAGGAAACAATTCACATATTTGAAATTTGTAGACACACCTATTGGCTTGTCTTAGATGTTCAGATTTATAGATGTCGGTGCTGCTTAGCTCGTCTCAAGGACTAAGATTTGTAGACTCCTGGAGGTGGCTCGTTTCTAACTATCCATATCCTAGGTATCAAACGTGTTTTACAATGTTCTAGTAAGCTACTGTAGAATGAAGTTGTGTCTTTTAGTTGATAGGACATCATAAGAATTTATATGAAATAGGTGGTAAAGAATACAATGATCTGAACTAGAATGGACATGATTGATGGATTAAAAAAGAGGAACAATCATCCCAAAACATAATCACAAACATATATCAAACAAGCTAGTAATAAGTTTGTATCTGGTTGTGCATCAAATGTGCATCATTTTTAATATACATGTAAGATATTATAAGTACATGTGCAAGTTTTATAAGTAAATGAGCAATATTTTCTTAGCTTTTTATATTTTTAAGATATTTCGAGTACATGTGCAAGATTTTATGAGGATATGAGCAAGGTTTCTTAGCTTGTATATGTATGACATTCTAAATATATGTTCAAATAAGCAAGGTTTTCTTAGTAATGTGCAAGGCATTCATGAGTAAATCTGCAATTTGTTATTAGTAATGTGCAAACCCCTTCTCAAACATACGCATACTTTATTTAAGTATTTATGACGTATATATAAGCATAGATTTAGCATAGTTTTAGTGTAATTTAAAGCTACATTGATGCACATTTGGATGATTTAATATATTTGTCAATTGTGTTGATTACGATGATTATGAAGACTTATACAGGAATGAAGACAAGGAAGATGAAAACTCGGAAGAACTACAAAGTTACATCAAGAGAGAAGTTGAAGGAGTCGAAGACTAATTGAAATGTTCTTGTCTCTACTTAACGGCGCTTGCCTTTTGAGTCACTGCACAATACTGCGTCAAATTAAGGAGTGGCGGCTGCCTCTATACCCAGGGCGGGCGTCTTTGTGTCAGTATCAATGCCAAAATACTTTGATGTTTATTAGTTTATTTCCCGATTCCTTTGTTATTTTTTGTATTTCCTTTTAGAAGACTTATATGTTAAGTAGTATTTTTGTTTGTTATAGGAAAATTAAGGATGAGTATATATGGTATTATGTTTTTTTGACGTAATATCAATCATTATTCCAACATTCATAACATTAGCCTTCATCCAAATTTTACTTGAGTTTCTCCATTTGTGGGTTTTGACGATTTAAGGATCGAGTAAGATAAAGCGAGTGTAACTAGATATGATAATGTTACACTTACTCTAAATAAAATGTACAAATCTAGTAATCTAGTGTACAGTGAATCGTTTTCAACAAAGCGAGTAGATAAGAATGAATCGATATTGAAAAATTAATAGAGTAGCTTTGATCGACTATCTCTTTATAGAAGAGTAGCTTGATAGACTAGCTACAGTGTTTTTTAAGTTGTGGAAATAGAAAAACATACAAAGCGAGTCTTAGTCGCTTTGTAAACACAACAAGCGAGTAGCTAGTGTGTTTATTTGTAGAATTTAGAGACTTAGCCACAATATGAACTTTAGATTGTTAGAAATAAAGTTCAGCTCAATATGCACAGAGAGACTTGGTAAGGTGAGAACCCTTGACAATAATACTTGCCCGGGATGAAACTCACCAATATATTGATTATAATGAACAGAGAATTACAAGATCTTATAACACTCTACTCACTACAATCGCGTTTAGCTCACTACAAGGATTGTTTCTCTCAATTTGTACAGACGACACTCGCTCCCTCATAGATCACTAGCTTGCCCCAAACACTCAACCTTATTAACTTCCCAGCTTTCAGTCATGTTGCATCCCTCCAAGACACTCAACGTACTAACTCCCAAGCTTTCCTGATTCTGTTGTGTTTGTCCTACTAGACTTTCTCTCTTTCGTGAGGTTCCCCAAGCTCGTGCATAAGTTAACAACTCTTACAACTATTTATAGAAATCCTAAACTCATTCCCTAAGTTAGAAAACTCTATACAATATTGTAATAAAAGAGATTGCCACCTTGGTAATCTGTGTGACTACTACCAGGTAGCTCCTCCACATATTATTCTTTTTCTTGAAAAACAAACTTGTCACTAACTCTTCCACGCTTGCAATCCACTCCGCGCCACTACGCTTTAATTCGTCCACGCTGGCGATTCACGCTCCTCACTCTCCATAAGTAGAAACACATTCGCCTATCCTGAACTTCACGTCTTTCCCTGGAACGAATCCCTTACATATTGGTGTAGCATAAGCCACCTGGACAGATTCTCTTTTCTTCATTTAATCTAGCATTGAAGCACTGGATACTCTAGCCGGCAGCGACTCTCGTCGTATCTGCTCTAGTCGTTTGCCTACAACTCTCTTCACACCTTCACTTCAGAATATGATTCTTCACTTCAGAGTTGGTTGAGACTGTCTTTGCAATGCTCTTGATACTCGCAAGGCTCAAGCTAGTCTCTAGCTTATTTGCTTGGTCAAAACAACTCTCTTCACTTCTTAAGCTATTCATGTAACGCTTAGAAAACACAAGATAGATCAAATGTAGTGTTTATCATCATCAAAACAAAAAAGTGATCAGGGTGAGCAAGCTCAAACCCCCTTTTGATAATGACAAACACTTAAACAGTGTAAGCACATCTATTTCAAAACGTACTCAGATAAGCTATAAGATATAAAATGAAGCTTAAACTGATACTTGAAAGATTGACCAAATTTGCTAAAAATCTTGCTAAATTCACTTAGGAAGTGTACCTTTATTCCCCCTTAGATCAAGACTATCTAACTTCTTTCGAATTAGTTGAATAGATTTACCTGTTTTTCTTCCCCCTTTTGACATCATCAAATATGCAATATAATTCATGTAAAGCGAACAAATAGCAGAAAGGAAACATGCTTAACTCAATAAGCAAGCAAATCAAGACATTTAGCACAAGTAAGGAAGGTGTAACCAAGTAGAACAGAGAGAGATTATAGAAACAATAACTCATACTATCATCATTAAAAACTTACACCTTTATAGATGGGGGTCCTAGAATACTAGTTAAACTTTAAACACGTAAAAAGCACAAAGAGAAGAAAAATAGACACAAGTAAAGACACCCTAAGCATCACACTTTCTAGTAAGAGCGACCAGGGTTTGAAGCATGTTGCTTTGCTCTTCATGTTTATCGGTTAAGAGCTGGATTTTTGTCTGAAGATAAACAAGGTGCTTTGCGACTTTGGCGTGCAAGGACTGGATAGTTGATACAATTCTTGAAGAAGACTCGCTGACAGCGAGTATAGTAGGTTCTAGGGGCTGAGTTTTGGAAGAGCTGACAGCAGGTTGCATGGTCTTGGAAGGCTTTGCATGGTGACCTCTGGAAGCGACCAAATGGGAGAACATAATTTCAGCAGTATTAACCAACTCCCCATTGAGGCATTGAGGCATGATACAACAATAAAAAATGGTCACATGGTCCATGTTGGTGTTGCGAGGCGTGATATTCTTCACTATGAAGTAATGAAGAAGTCGCTTTAATGCGGAGAGGTGCTCGACCTTCAGTATCGCTGGCACATTCCTTCCAAAGATTGTCTCCTTGATCTTGGTCAAGCTGCTTGGGGAAAAAAATCTTGTATAAGAGCCCAAATCCTATCAACGATCCATCCGGACCTGGATCTTGACCGATTTCCCGTACTAAGTCCTTTACCTTGAAGCTTTCCTCAACATTGTTGATCCACATAAAACTCAGAGTAGTTTGTTCACCAGACGCGGAAGAGGAACTGTAAAAGCGAGAATAAAATTGACGTACTAGATTGAGGTCTGCCTTACTAACCTCAGTTTCCAACCTGTCTCTATTCTGTAACTTGAGCAGTTGTTGAAATCGGTCTGAGCCTGATGATTCCTCTATTGCTTGTAGGATCACTGGGGGTACAATCATAGGAGCGAGTATCTCTCTCTTTGTGATAGCTAGAGGGATCGGGGGAAATCGGAAGAGACTATCTTAGACTCTTTCTTCAAATTCTTCCTTCTTTGTTGCTTCACCGCTTTCTTAACTGTCACTGGAGGAGTTGATTCTTCCCTTTCTTCTTGAAAAAATACTGGTTCTTTGTCAGTTTCTTCTAAATTGAGCTTCCTTGTTGATTTAGACTCACTCTTGCTTCTATAAATAGTTTGTGTTGAGCTGGAGCAAAAGCCATGTCATCCTCATCTTGAAATGAGGCATTGAGAGAGGGAGAGGGTTCAGATGAGGGGGAGATAAGTTGTTGAGTACCTGGTTTAGCCGGGTTTGTTATGATTTCTAGCTCAACCTTCTCCATATCAGTAAGCACCTTAGCAACTGTCTTAGTTGAATCAGGAAGGAGGATTAATTCTTTGCATGGAGGTAGTAGCTTGACTTTCACCAATATCTAAAGTCACTTTATCTTGCGGAGCGTCTTTCTCTGGAAACGGTGAGAGAGGCGGTGAGGTAGAAGGAGTAGCTACCTTCTTCGGAGTCACTAGGGACTCAGCAAATGCCTTATAGGACAAGTTCCGGCGCTGCAATATCGCCGCCATATCCTCCTTACTTACCTTCGAGAATTCTTCAAGGAGTTGTTCCCTTGTGAGACAGTCGAGGGTTGATATATAAGCCATTTAGGAATGAGGAGTTTGGGATTATGAGGAATTGTGTTTCCTTTTAGCCTTTTAAGAGTCTAATTATATGAGGCAGGTGTAGCGGGAGAGATTTGAACAACAATAGGAAGAGAGAGAATATGATAAACACGGTAAAATTATTTTGAAGTGAATATCAGTGCTTATACACATTCCATTTCCTTCCCTTGTAAGTTTCGTATCAATCCTACGATCTCGCAATGGTAAACTGCAACGGCTACTCTACAACGGCTCTACTCAAATGGTTAAATTCGCTAAGGCGCACAACAGCTACATGCATACTTGCTTTAAATGATTCTGATTAATGAACGACAAGTTTCACTGCAAAAGACTCGTTGGAGAAACCCAGACGATGCACTGGCAGCTACAATGATGCATTGTGAAGTCTTAGTGTGGATTTTCTGAATCCATTTAAACTGGATCACTGAGCCACGTATCCTTTCCGAATCTATTTATACTGAATCATATGGCTACATGTCTAGACTTCACTTTTGGAGCCGTAATTGAATGCCTTCCTCATTAAGTAAACCCTCTGTGCTAAGCAAACCTGATAGTGACTCATACTGCCTGAAAGCAACTCTTACCCAGCGCTTGATCATGCTTAGGAGTGTAAAGAAAGTGTATATGTACCCAATGTGACATTTAAGCAAGAAAAAGATTAACAAGAAATGCACATTTCATAACATGTGACATAACACACTCACACTCAGTATTTCATGAACGTACTGCGAATGTGCATGATAGGGGTAACTGGCTTTTGCACGATAATGTATACTTCCTTTGTGGAGTTAATCATGGGTAAGGAAGCGTTAACATCAACATTAGGCTAGGGACACCGTAGGAATGGATAATTTCTTAGGCATGTAATAGGGAAAGAAAACAATCACCATTCTCTATTTGTGGCACATAAGAAGAGCATGTAGTTTGTCAAGATTATAATCAATAGCTTCATAAGATTATAATCAATAGCTTCATACAATATACTACGTTAGCTAGACTGGCTTGTGTGAAGATAAACATGAAAAGCAAGCAAGCGAGCAACACAATCCAACTAAAGTTCCCAAATTAGAATTAGAAAGATAATTCATAGTCAAAGTATAGGGGAACTTACAATGCAACTCTTGATCTTCTAATAAGTTAAGATGGAAAACCGAAGAGGCTAAAGGTTTATAAAGATATCCAAGTAAAGCGCCTTTAGAGAGATGGATTGCAATTTTAGCTCTTCCGGAAGTATTAGTCATACTTCAACGAGTATAGAAATAGAGTTGTTTGAATCTTCAAAGACTCGCTTGAACTATCTGAGTCTCGCTTTGAATGAATAGATGTATCTTTATTATCAAGTGAGACTGGCTATGCCAGAAGCTAATACTTTACCACATAAAATACATCTCTTGTATGATAAGAGTGAAAGAGATATTGATTAGAATTCAGAACACGCTTGATTTTGTCAATTTAGCATTGAAGGAGATAGCAAGACTCCTTGGCTTGTTTAAGGATGAGAGTAGCTCTTAGTTAATCCATTTTCCTTCTACTCTACACCCTTTTCCTACAAAATCAAATCAAGCAGTGTGTTCCCAACGAAGTATTGACTTCATGAGAACGTTAGAGCTAGGAATTCCATAACGAGAATGTAGAACTTTCATCTTCACAGTTCTACGAACTCGCTCTGAATAGTCATTATCACAAAGACATGGCACAACATGAGGTTTACCTATGTGAGGTAACACTCGTTGTGTTCCTACTTGTTCGTATTTAGCTTGTAAGGGCTCCGTACGTACAGGTAGAGTCTTAGATGACTCACTCGAAGCAAGCTTGTCTATCTCAAGACTCGCTTGAATGAGCGTATCCTCGGATATAGCCATAACAGACTTAGAGGAAATAGAATCACTCAAATCAAGCTTGTCATTAGATTGACACGCTCGATCGAGTACACCCACAGATATAGAAAGAGGGGGTGTGGGGGGAATATCTAGTATAGGTTCTGGTTCAAGAACACTTACCTCAACTTTAGGTATAAGAGCTGGCTCAGGAATAGGTGGAATTAACTCATCTCAGTCCAGTCGAACTCATGTTACACACATTTGATATTAATCTATAACCTTCAGGAACGAAACTATTCAATTAATGATCTGGTAGTGAGAATTGTACAGCGCATACTGAATATAGTGCCAATTGTGAGCGAATTTAGACAATGGAAGTAGAACTCAAACGAAAATTTTGATTTACCTCCATCATCTTGACCGTCATCCTTCTTTATGAGAGGTTGATCCATGTCGAAGTCTGGATTATCTAGATTAGCGAGATCCGGTTGTATCTCCCTTCGTTTGAACTCCTGGAGATTGACGGAGTTATCCTTGCAGAGTCCAATTCCTCCACTCATATGAGACATCTCGTCAGAGAATGCGTCAGATCCGATGGAGGCGAGCACTACAGTGAGCTTGTTGTTGGTGTCGAAGCAGTAGAAACAACCCTTACCTCATCCGTGTTCTCTAGGTACACATGCGTTGAACTAATTTCTTCTAGGACGCCATGGCAGATATGTTAAGTGAAAGATCGGGGTTGTCACAAATATGTATTATTCATAAATCATAAATGACTATACAATTTAATTTTTAATGGGCGTCGAAGCTTAAAATTGTTGCACATGATAATCAACAAAGGATGATAATACAACATTTTTTGTCACAAAGTTGAACTATTTGGATATGAACAAATGAGTCAATTTGCAGGGGCAACGAAACATAAAAATAATATTTTGTCACAAATGTGACTATTTGGGACACGGAAAAATATTTCCGTTCTTTGAGAAGTTTTGGACGACGAAAAATGTTTCTGTAACCCTTGAAAAATTTCGGGTGACGGAAAAATGTTTTGTCGCTCTTGAGAAATTTTGGGAGACATTAAAAATTGTCACCTTTGAATTTTTTTGAGCGATGAAGATTTAATTTTGTTGCCAAAGATGTATTTTTGCCCACGAAAAAATGTTTATCACCTTAAACTCAAATTTTTTGTCACGAATATAGTCATCTAAAATAATTTTGGGCGATAAAAATTGATATTTATTATCCTAAGAATCAATGGTAACAAAATTCCAATTTTATCAAAACAAGTGTTTACGACAACATAACATATTACCTATTTTTTGTGATAAAAAAATTTATCGCCCTATTTGTTTTGTCCGTATTTTTTTGTCCGTGAAACTCCTTTTTGCTGTAAGGAGACTCTTTCAGAAAGCCAATATAAACTCACTCAAAGGAACTCAGTTTTAAAACAATAACCTATATTCGTTATCGATACTCATTAAATTTCTTGTGAGAAGGTATCGATTCCCTAACACAAAAGTAAGAGAATCATTACTCTTGAATGATTAGAAGCTTATAAAGAAACACAAGCTCAAGAAACTAACCATTATTTTCCCAAACTCATATCTACCTATCTAACAACATGCTGAAGAAAAACTTGCACCTTTGCTTCTCCAGTATCAAATGTCTTCCCACATCCTTCTCCCAGAAACCACCAACACTCGAAGACGATTACGAAGAAGAAGACTATATATATTCATCAACTCATGACGAGTCAATTACCACCACCACAGCAGCCACCACTTCCTCCTCCTCCTCGGGCGACCACTACTGGGCCAGCTCGGAACCCGACTTATCGACCGTTTTCGCCTCCCAACGCTTCTTCTTTTCCTCCCCAGGCCCCTCCAACTCCATCTTGGAGTACTCTCCCGCGGTAGTTGATGGCAGTGTCGCCGTCAGAAAGTACTCGCCGGACCCTTACGTCGACTTCAGGAGATCAATGGAGGAGATGGTCCGAGCCAAGATGGAGGACGACCAGCTGGATCCGACGGCTCATGGATATTTGCATGAGCTGCTCTTTTGTTATCTCTCCTTGAATCCCAAGCATACCCACAAGCTCATCGTCCGAGCATTCACCGATCTTCTCTTCTCTCTCACCTCCACCGCCGGTGATAGTCACATGGTCAACGGCGGCGACGCCAGATGAATATGGTGTAGCTTTTTTCTTTACTTTTTGGGTATAAATTTGTGAAATATATATAGTGCTGCTTTAGAATGGATTTGTACGTGTGGGTATATCTTGAAATTTTGAGGGAGTGATTAATTGTAACAAATTGTAATATAGATCGAGTAACGTACTTTTAATTGTTAGTCTGAGTTTCTTTGGTATAATTAATTGTGACATTATATTTTGACTGTGGATGTTTTTTTTTATAAAATGGTGATTGATATTATTATATTATAATGATATTTTAGTGATATATTTTTAGAAAATTCTTCTTTTTTTAGCTCGGAAATCCTTTTTTTAAATATATATATATATAATAAATAAAAATGGGTTTTAAGTGAACGGATCTTGCTGTGCTGTTTTCATGATGAAAGCTACCTAGTAGTATAACGTTATTATTACTGCACATTATCTTAGCATCTACGGATCCACTTCGAATTTCGTAAATATTAACATTAGTATGTAATGGAGATTATTGTTACCGACTTTTTTATGCATGACTGGGAGAAGAAAAAATAGCAAATAGAGCCAATATAGCTATTGAGTGGACCGCTGAGACGATCGTGACCATTAGAAAAATCTGAAAAACTTAGTTTGTAAAAGTTTAATTATCTTTGTGAAGAAAATATTCAAATAGTACCAAGAATACACTTTGTATATACTTTAATAACCAAATAGTTTAAGAGAAATTAAAACATATCGTCTTTCTTACAAAATGATTTCTAAGTTAGGCTTCTTTTTATAAAAACTTGATTGTCAAAGAGTAAGAGAATATACAACTTATCTTGAACACACTAATTTTTCCTAATCAATTGCTAGTAATAAGTGGCAAAAGTACAAAGGTTTACACAATTTTTTTTGAAAAGAAGTTCACATGATTTTTTTTCTTGGATTTAGGTGATGTTGAAATGGTTAAGGAGAGAAGAGCTAGGAACTCGAACATATACTTTAGTGAGAATGCATGATGCCTTCAATAATTTCAATTTCAAATTCATGTAATTTAGCAACTGATTCAAGTTAAAAAAAAATAAAAAAATCAATCAGCTACTAAGTTATCTTCATACATTAATCTTTTTAGAGGTCGGACTTAAATATAGAAGATAATATCTAATGATGGTTTAAAATGACATTTAAGATCTCTCTAATTAAAAACATCAAAGGTGGGCTAGATTTAGAAGAAGCGATTCCGGAAATCTTGCATATGATGAACGTCAGTTCCAAACACTTGGTGTCATAAGGAAACTTCAAGAAGAGTTAACTGAAATGTATTGAATCTGTGAATTATCTTGTGGATTTGAGAAAGAACAAAGAGATCTTATAGTTTCTGTATTGAATCAGATTGACGAGAGAGATACAAGAACAGAGGAATACTCTCTAGCTTATATAGCTTCTAGTTCCTCCCCTTATAAGATAAAAAAGCTATACATCTTTTTATCCTTTAATTTCCTTCTATCTATCTATTTTATCTATTTTCTAATATATCAAATAACAAGGAAAATAATATATCTTAGTATCCTTCCTCAAGTTGGAACATCAACAAGTCCCAACTTGACAATCAAAAATCCATGACTCTGCTTTCCCAAAGCTTTCGTCATTATATAGCCAATTGCAGACTTGTGTGAACATAAGCTGTCTTGATCAATCCTTCCTGAATCTTCTGACGAGTGAAATGAACATCTATCTCTAGATGTTTTGTGCGCTCATGGAAGCAAGGGTTGGCAGCTATCTGTTGTGCTGCCTGACTGTCTACATATAACATTATAGGCAATGGTATATCTATGTGCAAGTCGCGTAGTAAATAACTTGTCCATACAAGTTCTGCGGTGGTTGCTGCCGTGCTCCGATACTCTGCTTCTGCTGATGATCGACTCACAGTCAATTGCTTCTTCGTTTTCCAGGAGACGTGTGAGTTTCCTACAAACACGCAAAACCCTGTGAGAGATCGTCTTGTTGTCAAGCAAGATCCCCAATCTGCATCCGAGAAACCTGTCACGGTCAAATCATCCTGTCTTGGATAAAACAATCCTCTAGACACTGATCCCTTCAAGTATCTCAGAACATGTAATGCAGCTTGCATATGTGGAACCCGAGGGTGACTGACGAATTGAGAAAGATGTTGAACCGCATAAGAGATATCTGGTCATGTCAAGGATAGATACAACAATCTTCCCACTAATCTCCTATATTGCTCTCCATCCTGAAGAAGCTCTCCTTCTTCCAATCTCAATTTCAGACCTGTAGCCATGGGAAAAGGTGCTTCATGACACTCTTCCATTTTGCTGCTTTCAACGTGTCTTTAATATACTTCTTCTGACTGAGATAGGTCGCTTTGGCAGTTGACAATATCTCCATTCCAAGGAAATACTTTGCCATGCCTAAGTCTTTGATAGTGAATTTCCCATCCAAAGCTTTCTTTATATCACTGATACCCACCTTATCATCACCAGTAATAAGAATGATATCCACGTAGACAAGTAACACTAACATAAGTCCCTCAGTACTCCTGACAAACATAGAGTAATCATTGGTGGATTGTTTCAAACCAAAGCTCACCAAGAAGCTAGTCAATTCTTGATTCCACTGCCTCGAAGCCTGCTTTAATCCGTATAACGACCTGCGCAACTTACATACATGTCCCTGATGTCCTTTCTCATAACCTTCTGGTACTCGCATATATATATCTTCATCAATATATCCATGAAGGAATGCGTTATTTACATCTAACTGATGCAAATCCCATCTTCTTCCAGTTGCCATGGCAATCACCATCCTCACTGTAGGCAACTTCGCAACTGGGATGAAAGTGTGCTTATAATCTTTCCCTATCTTTTGGCCATATCCTTTAACAACCAATCGTGCTTTGTGTCTCTCCACACTCCCATCTGGTCTAAACTTCACTTTGAAGACCCACTTCGAACCTATAGCTCGTTTCCCTGCAGGAAGGTCTGTAAGCTCCCATGTTTTGTTAGCTTCCAAGGCTTCTAACTCCTTCTTCATTGCGTCCTCCCACTCTTGTTTTCCTTTGGCTTGCAAATAGGTGACTGGCTCAAATGCCTCTTGGACTTGGCTAAAGAAAGCACGATGTCCATCATCATCTTCTGCAACTGTCATATCATAATCTTGGGTCCACGCAGGTGGCTGCGTGCTTCTTGTAGGTCTCCGCAAACCATTGTCAGGAGCAACCATAGGACTAGTTGGGGCTATAACTGGAACATTAACGACCTCTGTATCTTAGTGTTGTTATGCAGAAGCAGGGGCCTTTGTAAGAGTTTCACTTGAGATGGCTCTTGGAGACGATTCAATCTCCGGTGCACCCATTTGTAAAGACGGCTGACTTGTTTGATTTGTCTTCTCTGCATAAGGCAAAGAATCCTCGCAAAAGAGTACATCCCTGCTGTGAAATATTGTGTTGTCTTCCAAATCGAGAAGCCGACACCCCTTTTGATTCACAAGATATCCAAGGGAAACACACTTTCTCCCCCTCGCATCCATCTTGTCTCTACCTCGATGCGGTGTCCTAGCATAGCATAAACACCCTATGACACGTAAGTTGTCATAGTTGGGCGTCTTTCCAAATAGCTTTTGATATGGCGTCTCCCAATTGATGCTTACCAGCGGCATCTTGTTTATAAGATAGGTGGCCCCCAGAATGCATTCCCCCCAAAACTTTTTGGGCAATTTTGCGTGAAGGCTTATTGCTCTAACTGTGTCAAGCAAATGTTTGTGCTTGCGTTCAACTACGGCGTTCTGTTGTGGCGTATATGGCATTGTCCGTTGATGAACGATTCCCAGGCTATTAAATAGGCTTTTGCATTCCGAATTAACTAACTCTGTTTCATTGTCGGATCGAATCACTTTGGGCACTTTCCCAAATTGATTCTTGACAAGAGAAAGAAAGTTTCTGATAGTTTGCAACACTTGATGCTTGTCATGTAATAGGTAAGTCCACGTTGCCCTACTCATATCATCAACGATGGTGTAGAAGTAGCGTTCTTCGTTCAACGTTGGTGTCCCGAAGGGACCCCACAAATCGACGTGAATCAAGTCAAAGCTCTCCTTGGCACGAGAACTACTCGGTGAAAACGGCAATTTATGAAATTTCCCTCTAACACATGAATCACAAAAGAAATCTACGACATTAGTAGTATAACTTCCAGGAATATGTGAAAGTTTACTAAGGGACACATGTCCCAATCGATTGTGAAAAAGCTTCAAGTCTTTATTTCCTTCAGCTTGCAAACATGCTTTAAACTAAGAATGTCGAGCTTCTCCTGATTTTAACTTGTAGATCCCAGCCGCCTCCTTTCCTACAACAATTATCTTCTTACTCTGAAGGTCCTGTAGAACACATTGGCTGCTGTCAAAGAAGGCCCATAACTGTTCTCTTTTAACTACTTTGCTTTCTGACAACAGGTTAAACCGAAAGTCCGGAACTAACAACACATCATCTATAATCAAGTTTTCATTGACACGCATATCCCTAGCCTTTATAACCTTCTTAACTGACCCATCAGGTAATTTAACCAGCACAACAGATTTCAATTGCCTAATATTCATCAACTTATCACTATGAGGACTCATGTGATCCGTCGCCCCCGTGTCAATTATCCATTCATCTATGGCACAAGCAATCGAAGCATAATTACTGCAAATTGTACCTGAATATGCTTGTCCAGCACCTCCTTTTATCATCTTGTAAACCTCCTGGTAGATGGAGTTAAGGAAATCAGGATCCAAGTTACTGCTTTTGCTGTTGCCAGAAATGTTTTCGACCTGGATTGGTGTGTCCTCTGTCATGGCGCCTGCCACCAGTTTGTTGCCTCGTTTTCCCTTCTTCCCTTTGTACCAATCGGGGTACTTGATAACCTCGAAACATGACTCAGCAAGGTGGCCCTTCATATTGCATAATGTAACACCCCGTGTTTGTAATCCATATATGGATTAGATTTGCTACTCATGTCAACAAGAGCTCTTCCCTTTTCATGGTTCAAGTGAGGACAAGAACTGAGAAGTTAAGCGTGCTTGGGGCGGGAGCAATCCTGGGATGGGTGACCTCCTGGGAAGTTTCCGTGTTGACATGAGGATAGTGTTTCTAAGGCTGCGGGCCTTACAAATGGTATCAGAGCCGACTCTGTGGCTCGAGTGAGCTTTGCCCTTTGGGGGTGGCTCGACCCGGAGGGTGGTCCTTGGGCTTGACGTGGTCGTCAAGGGTTTAAGTGGGGGTGATTGTAACACCCCGTGTTTGTAATCCATATATGGATTAGATTTGCTACTCATGTCAACAAGAGCTCTTCCCTTTTCATGGTTCAAGTGAGGACAAGAACTGAGAAGTTAAGCGTGCTTGGAGCGGGAGCAATCCTGGGATGGGTGACCTCCTGGGAAGTTTCTGTGTTGACATGAGGATAGTGTTTCTAAGGCTGTGGGCCTTACACATAAGCTGCAAAATTTCTTGTCGTTCACTGCCTTCTTCCAATCTTTCCGGGACTGCGCAGCCGCACCAGATGTCGCTCCACTAGCGCTACTATTTCCTGTGGTTTGTGACCCCGCCAAGAACGCAACAGGATCTCCGGATCCTATGTTATGAGACGAGATCTGCTTCCGTTTTTCTACTTACAACACTAGTTGATATGCTGAATTCAGAGAAGGCATGGGAATTGTAGACAAGATCTGATTCTTAGTGATATCAAATTCAGGACTTAGGTTGATGAGAAAGTGAAGCAATTTATCTTGCACTTCCAACTCTTGAATTCGCTTTTCAATTTGACAAGAACACTTGGCCATATTTCCGCAGGAGCACATCGGAATTCCATTGAGGGATTGAATGTCGTCCCAAATCTTGCGAAGTTTATTGAAGTACTATGTTACCGTCATTCCGCCCTGGACGACGCGCATTGCCTCCATCTTCAATTGATAAAGAAACGATGCGTTGCTCTAGTTGTATCGTTCCTGAACCTCGTCCCAGAGGTCCTTTGCCGACGTGTTGTAGGTGAATGATTGCGCGATGTCTGGCACCATGGAGCTCAAGATCCAGCAGCCAACGAGGCGATCGCATCGTAGCCATCTTGCAAAGTCTTTCGCTATCTCCTCCGGTCTGGTGATTCCGCCATCGATGAACCCCAACTTATCTTTTGTACCAAGCCCTAGCCAAAATTGACGGCTCCAGTTGATGTAATTTGTTCCATCAAAGAGGGATTCGGTGAGGGAGGTGCTCGGATTGTCGGAATTAGACACCAAATAGGCATCGTGAGTCATCAATTTACTCAGTTGTGCAGCCAATTCTTCTCCGGTCATCGTCATCCTCGGTTCCGGTGAGTTTCTTCTCTAATTGCTCACTCAAAGCCACTCTAGCTCTGATACCATATTGAATCTGTGAATTACCTTGTGGATTTGAGAAAGAACAAAGAGATCTTATAGCTTCTGTATTAAATGAGATTGACGAGAGAGATACAAGAACAAAGAAATACGCTCTAGCTTATATAGCTTCTAGTTTCTCCCCTTATAAGATAAAAAAGCTATACATCTTTTTATCCTTTAATTTCCTTCAAACTATCTATTTTATCTATTTCTTAATATATCAAATAACAAGAAAAATAATATATCTTAATAAAATGATATTCCTTTTGAAACCAAAACACTCCTACACTTCGTACAGCATTTGGCATAGTTTGTTGAATCAAAAAATTGAAATTCCAATACATTTTTGTTGAGATAGAAATATAAGAACTCTGAATACACGATTCAAGTTTCATATTTTTGTTATGTGAATAAAAAAACTAAGGACAACTGTTTATTTATCCTTATTAAAGTTAAAGAATTTTAAAAAGAAACTTTCATTAAAATAGACTTGAGTTCTCTTAAAATTTCAAATACAAGAAAAACTCTCAATTGAATATGAAAAATCACCAACAATTAAGCCATTATCACATTTTAAACCATTGTCATATAGTATTGATTAATTAAACCATTGTCTTATTTTAAATATACATGCATGTTAAGGAATGGGGTTGTGTTTTTGGTGCGATGTCCGGATTCGGCGTGCTATTGGATTAATTTTATACTTTGTTTATCGTGCGTTTTAATATGGAAATAATCGTGTAGTGTGTCTTTAGGGTTAATGACACAGACATTCTTATTGGTTTTGATAATCTCTAGTTTTACTAATGTAAGTTTTTATGTTGTAGTTGACTGTTACTGTTAGTTTAAGCGTTGGACGAAGCATAATTAAAATAAAATAATCATAATTTGTACCTACAACAACGATCAAACAGGAATGTTGGATATCCGATCGTCGCAAGATTGATTTGGTCGAGTGGACACTTTGTTAAATCCGGTCGCCTGTAGATTATTTTTGTTGTGTTCCATCTAGATCGATCAGATTAATTATATATACCATGTTTAAATAAGATAAATCCACGGACTTGATCCGCCTTTCATACCCAAAAAATAAAATAAATCCAGCTGCTTGTAGAAGACCTTCCCATATCATTCTATTATATAATAGTTTGTCGATAACGTATTCTACAAAAAAAATTCAATATATACATAAAATATAAATTATTTACGGATATGAAATGCGGGAAGGAGGGTGTCTCTTAGGTCTGTGTGTTAGACTAGAGTCGCCGTCCCGGGTGGCGTCTCTTCCACATGAGACGTCGTCCCCGGCCGCGTCTAACCCTATTTTTAATATAAAAAACTAAAATTATATGGAACTATTGCCAATATGCTTCGTCTCCCATAACCATTAATATAGGGTGTTGCTAAATGGCGCAGTTCTTTTTAACTTTTGAATGCAGTGCGAGAACCGCTGATTTCTATATGTTACAAACCACCGGCTTCTAGCACCACGGTACCATCAGTTCCTAGACAATCGCTACCTCCGGTTTCTGCACCTCCTAAACCGTCTGTTCTGGTACATCAGTAACCGTCAGATTACAATATCTTCCAATTAGCTTCCATTAATCAACTTTCAATAAATTATTACAATATATAACACATATATAGTCTTTTGTACTATATTTTAACAAAAAATGAGATGATTTACTAGCCTATAGGATTATCGAGATGATATCGATGTGGTTTTATCTTTCCTTAACCATTATATAGAGATTAATGTGATTTACTAGCCTATAACACTAATTTTGGCAATATAGTAGTTGTTTTTATTATCTATGTAGCAAAATCGAGATGAATATTAATGTCAATAACGGTGTTTCGATACAATTTGATTTTATATGAAACTTTTTTGATAACAAAGTAATTGATTTTATTACTAATAATTTAACAAAAAAATTACATTGAATTTAATGTGCATGAAGTTTATCAATGTAAGATTGAAGACGAGACATATATGGAGCGATCAATTGTAAAGCCGATTCTTCACGATGATATCCCCACATGCAAGTAATTAGGGGCAATGGCACTCGTCGTCAAGAAGAACCTGAAATAAAGTCGATTATGATATTTAATCATGAATGAAAAGATGTACTAATTTAGAATGTTAAAATTACCGTAATCCAATTATTTTCTTCCTTCACGTGCCCAAGGCATATGATGTGGAGCATTTTTCCCCGCCCATAATCTAAAGTGGGCAGAATTCATGCCGACAATACAAGTACGGCGCAATGGTATTTGGTCGTTCCACTTCTCCTGTCAAGCGCACATGGAGACTGTGCTGAATTCTAGACAGTGGTTTTTCAAGGGTCGCTACCTTATTGCGCTGACCACATGGGTGTCGGGTATGTTTGTTTCTTGGAACCGGTTTGACACTGTTCCGGCCTGGGTGCAACTCCGGAACCTGAATCCTCTGTTTTACTCAAAACATTTGTTGACTGTGCTGGGAAATCTGATAGGAATGCCTATGGATATGGATGAGGCAACAGGGAATCGTTCTCAGCCTGAATGTGCCCGCCTTCTTGTCTGTGTCTCTGCTAAGGATATCCTGAGGGAAAAGTTAATCATGCATGACCCTACAGGTAAACTTTATTATCAAAAGGTGTGGTACGAGTGGGTATCTTGGGTTTGTTGCAATTGTTAGGTTTTTGGGCATCCAACGAAACGTTGTAAGTCTGGGACTGCTGCTTCTGAGAAAGTGTTGCAGACTAGTGTTAATTC
Source organism: Phyllobates terribilis (assembly GCF_046119375.1). Lineage (NCBI taxonomy): Eukaryota > Metazoa > Chordata > Amphibia > Anura > Dendrobatidae > Phyllobates > Phyllobates terribilis. The sequence continues at coordinate 24,992 of NW_027367754.1, forward strand.
TACTAAAGTGGGGCAAAATTCTAATCCCACTGAATATGATACTGTTTTGCCGCCAATTCCTGATGTTGCTACTGTGGTGAATCAGTCCTCGCTTCCTGCTACGCTTAGTGTTCACACCAATTCTGTTGCTACTGTGGTGAATCAGTCCTTGCTTCCTGCTGCACCTAGTGTTCACACCAAATTTGTTGCTACTGAGGTGAATCAGTCCTTGCTTCCTGCTGCGCCTAGTGTTCACACCAGTACTGTTGGGTCGACTACTGTTACACTGAATTCTTCTCCTCTGTCTAATTTTGTTGCTGAGATGAAGTCAAATGTTGTGCTGAACTCTGCGCCGCTGCCTACTGTTGATGTTTATTTGACTGAGATTGTGCCTAATGCTGATGTGCAACATTCTTCTCTTCAGACCTCTTCAGAAGTTGTTGCTGAGCAGAATGGTCCACCAACCGCAAGCTTGAAGCTGAAAGGGCAGAACAAAAAAGGCAGAATATTCTTACCGCCGCTGAACCGCAACCTACGTAGCCAAAGCGCTCTGCGGGGGGCTCGAAACAATGTGTGACACCACCCTTTTATCCTGGAACTCTCGGGGGTGTAACTCTTGCCCTAGAGCGAGGCAAATCACAGATTTCTTAGGGAAACGTAACGTAAGCTTATTTGGTATTTTGGAAACTAAGGTGGCCCTAGAGAAAGAGGGAGAACTTAGTAACAGATTAATGTCGGGTCGGCCTTTTATCACGAATAGCACGTCTATTTGGGTGTCTTGGGATAATACAAAACTTGATCTCCAGTTTATTAGTATTGATCGACAATTTGTTCATTGTTTTGTGACTAGTAAGGACAAGAAAGCGACTTTCTATGCTACTTTTATCTATGCAAGCAATGCGAGTATTGAGCGTAGTCAGTTATGGGAAAAGATTCAATCTGTTGGTGCTACTATTATTCTACCTTGGGTTGTACTAGAAGATTTCAACTGCTTGGTTCTTCCCTCGGAGAAAATTGTACAACCGGAAGCTTCATGAGCAAGACGCTGATTTGTGTGCATTTATGGAAGCGCTTGGGTTGTTTGATCATCCATACTCGGGGGCACATAACACATGGAGTAATCAGCAGGAAGGGAACAATAGGATTGCGTGTAAATTAGACCGTATTTTGGTTAACGGGAGTTGGGATGCCTCGTTCTGTTCATCTCAAGCCTATTTTGCCGATCCGCTATTTTCGGACTCTTGGCGTGGCTTAGTCGCAGGTAATCCCCAATTTATCCTAATGTCAAAGCTGAAACGTATGAAATTGGTTTTTAAGAACTACAAAGAGGACATTTCTGGAAACTTGAAATTCTTGTGGGTGAGTGCACGGATCATCTTGAGGCTGTAAACAACTCCCTGTAACATGATTTTTTGAATTCTGATAGATAGATTTACGTGGCTAAAGCAAGGTCTGAGCTGGATCGTCGGGTTACGCAGTTATACAGCTTCATAGCGCAGAAAACTAAGGTGGACTGGGTTACTTTGGGCGAGGAGAACTCTGCTATGTTCTATAGGGGATTGAAACAATTTCGGGGGAGAAGTTCGATTTACTCGCTTCCTGACAGTAATGGGATCACCATTGATTCACGCTCGGGTGATATTCGGGAAGTCACTGACTTCTTTAAAGGCCTGTTTGGGACTCATGTAGATACCAGGGACCTTGACTCGGCTGGACTTGAAGGTGCGTTGGTTGAACCGAATACTCATGTTGCTCTATGTCATTTGTGTTCTGTTGAGGAAATCCATAGTGCCCTGTTTGATATTGGTAATTGTAAGTCACCTGGCCCAGACGGATTTGGCAGTGCATTTTTTAAGCGAGGATGGGAGTGCGTGAAAGGTGATGTTATTACTACTGTTCGAGACTTCTTCTGTCGGGGTCGTCTTCTTCGTCAGAATAATACTACATTCATTAATCTCATCCCCAAAGTAGACAATCCATTTTCTATCCGCGAGTTCCGGCCTATAGCTTGTTGTAATACCACTGTGAAAGTGATCTCTAAAATTCTTGTTGAGCGACTGCGCCCTATACTTGAGACTATTGTGTCAGAGAATCAGGGTGCGTTTATTCCCAAGCAGCGTATTACGGATAATATTATGGTTGCGCAGGACCTGGTTAAGGGTTACAATAGTCGGCGTACTTCACCGCGCTGCCTTATTCAGATTGATCGGCAGAAGGCATATGATTGTGTTAGCTGGAAGTTTATGTAGAGTACCCTGGTTTAGATTTGTTTTTCCCCTCGCCTAATCGAGTGGATCATGGAATTTGTCACGACACCGTCGTACTCGATTATTATTAACGGCGAAGTCAAGAGGTTCTTTCAGGGCAAACGTGGGTTACGACAAGGGGATCCTATCTCTCCATTCCTTTTTGTGCTAGTGATGGAAATGTTCTCACGCCGTATGCACCGTGCCAGCCAGAAACAAGCGTTCCAATTTCACCCGCGCTGTAAGCAACTTCAACTCAGTTCCCTTGCGTTTGCTTATGATTTGCTTATTTTCTGCAAGCCTACTAGACGTTCTCTTGTCGTGATCAAGGAGGAGATTGAGCACTTCGCTGCTGAGTCAGGGCTTGTCACCAATAAGACCAAATCCATTATCTACTTTGACGGTGTTAGCTCCTCAGATAGAATGATTCTTGCTGATTACATGGGCTTCCGACAAGGCAGCTTCCCGACTCGATATCTGGGAATTCCGCTGCATCCCTAGCGACTTTGTAAGGGGGATTATCAACCTTTATTGAACCGTATCAAATCTGCCATTGAAGGGCGTCAAGATCCGTTCTTTCTTACCCTGGGAGTATAAAACTTATCCAATCTATTATTGAGAGCATAGTGGGATTTTGGATGCAAGTTCTCTGGTTTCTGAAATTTGTTATATGGAGATTTGAGTCCATGTGTCGCTCTTACTTCTGGTCAGGTGAGTTAGACAGGAAGAGATCACTGGTTAGTTGGAAAAACGCTGCTTGCACTAGGGAGGAAGGAGGGCTTGATTTCAAGGAGCTACATTCTTGGACAAAACGCTTATGTTCCGGTTCTGCCATGACATGTTAGTGGTTAGGACTAGCCTTTGGATGACGTGGGCGAGGTGTAACCTTGTTTGGGGGGTTGATACTTGGTAGTTAGTACCCATTGCCACTAGTTCTTATGCTTGGTGTAGTATCATCGAAGCAAAGGATGCACTCGTTGCCCGGCTGGGTCCTAATCGGTCGGGCGTGGATACGCTTAGCAATGTTGCGGGGTGCTTAAACACGGCTAAGTTGTACTGTTATATGTCACCTAGTGTGGAGAAAATCAGCTGGTGTGGAGTTGTTTGGCACGGTGTTCATCCGACGAAATGGGCTCTGATTTGTTGGCTCGCAACGTAGGATAGACATCCGACTAAGGTCAGAATGCGTCATTGGGGTAGTGTTCCGCATGATTTGTGTGTGTTGTTCCGTGTAGGTATTGAAAGTGCCAACCATCTTTGGTTTGATTGCCCTATCACTGCTGAGATCCTAGATATAGTGTTGAGATGGCAGGGAATTCAACGTTGGGACGGTCGGCTTCGAGAATGGCAGGGTGGTTTGACCAATGCACACGTCGATCGAATAATATGTACTTGTGTCGTTTACTTGCTTTTACTGGGGTAGTTTACTATACATGGAAACTTCGTAATGATGTAATCTTTAGAAATATGACTATTAATGTCGAGGACTGTGCTAAGGAGATTATTAGTGTGTGTTGATTTAGGATTACCCATAAGATTAAGACATCTGGTAGAAGTGGGCAAGCTATGATTAGACGATTATTGCAGAATTAAGGATGTAAGCACTCAAGTTATCAATGAAAATTATTTACCTTCGACAAAAAAAATATTGGTCATGTAAATAAAAAAAAATTAAAAAATGGAAAAAAGAAGGATGAATCTTGGGAGAAATAGAGAGCCATGTGGCTTGAAGATAGGAGAGAACATTTCAAAGAAAAACTTTACTACTCACTGTAGGTCTGCCACGGTGTCATTTCACCTCTACCATTTTCTTTCTCTTCCATATTTCTGTATATTTTCTATTTTTTGTTGTATTTAGTAATTGATTTGTTTTAGGTTTGTCAAACATAAGGTTGAAAAATGATTGATTCAAGAGATTAGTTTTTCTTAATTGGGATTTACTTAAAGGGTTTAAAAACTGTAGTAGGTTTTAATTTTAATTTTAGACAATTAGATTGAAGCAAATACTATGTATGCACTTAAGATTATAATTAGTTATTACCTGTTTGACAAATTTTGTTGTACATTTTTACAATTTAAGTATTCATTTAATACAAATTTGTTTAGTCAAATCAATTCTAAAGAATTTATACTTCTAATGGAAATTATTAATTTTTATCTTAAACCAAAAAGAAAGATAGTAGTAATTTTTTACATAATTCAAACCAAAAACCCTCTTTTGTAAATAAGTATAGCTGCGATTTTTCTAAATTTCCCCTCATAACACATGATAAATTTTTTTTATAAACAGTAATTTTGGAACATAAAATTATTTAACCTGTCACTATAAAATTTTATTTATCTTGACATTAAATTCAAGAAAATATTTTCAAATATAGACACTTTAACCCGTGTTTTTGATACACATGTAAAAATGATATAAGTATAATGAATATTAATCTAATAAGATTTTTGTTCTTCTTATAAGTGAGTTTAATTACATGTCTAATTATAATATTTACCGATGTCATTACTTATCTACTTAATATACTAAAACAAATGTTAAAATATATTAAATAATTTTATCTTGTCTCTACTTACAATGAATCCTGGACCCCCCACTTGCCATATATACCTCAAGCCGATCGATCATATATCTTGGATGTTTTCCTCTTTTGTTTTATGTTGGGTACCTCTAAATTCATTTTTTGTGGCAATTGCAAGTTGTCAACTGTAGTGATGCGTGAGAAGTAGCGAGAGAAAGTGATGGGTACTACATTAAGAGTGCAATTACACTATGGCATATGATACAATGATCTTGAGAGTAACCATTCTATAGAAGACCAAATATGCTTAGTAGTTGGATGTAATCAGTGTATATTTAAGCTTTGTTTTTGGCAGAATTATGCATCATGAATTCAAAAGAGGATTCATGTATTTCTACAAAGATGTCAGCTTCTTTAAGAAATAAATGTGAAATAGTGAAAATAGAGAATTTGATTTTGCTTATTTAGGATTTTTTTTCTTTAGAAAATTACTTATATTTAAATTGTACACCAATCTCTACAATAGTGCAGGGTTAAATGTGATCTTTTGCATGGTAATACAAAATCGAATGAGCATGTGTCCATCGAGTATTTTGATGAAATAATGGTCAAGCCTTTGCTAAAAAAACTCCTCATATGCTCTACATATATAGTTTGTTATATGTATGTGTTCTTTTTTCATTTCTATTATTATTGCGTATTTAGATTATTCTCTCATTTTAGCACAATGTTTTAAAGCTTAAGTGTATAAAAGGCAACGTGTAAAAAAATTTCATTTACCGCTTCTTGCTTGATTTCCTACCAATACTATTATATTTATTTTTAAACCTTGCTCTTGATCTTAGGATTGATCTATTTATAAATAGTAAGTTTTGTTGGACTAATAAATGTAAACAAAAAACAATTTTAAACATTTCACTATATTTTTTTCTAACATTATTAGTCATATATTGTATTTAACCACCATTTTAACCGTCAATGTTTTATATTTTTATTATAACATAATTGGGTATTTAAGTTCCATTAATTAGCCATAAAAATTTATACGTGTGTGTTTTTTAAAAATGGATGCAACTCATCAATTTACAAAAAATGTTATATTGTCTCATATTCTTAACAATGTTAATTTAACTACTAAATTCAATTATGTATTTTTACTGGATCTTGCAAACGACTTTAGTATTATTAGTAAAATTATAGTCTTTTGCACCTAAGGCGCGTGATAAGCAGACTAGAGTTGGTTATATTGAACCCATATAGAGTGCAAATATTTTTATATTATATCCCGCTCTATCTACAATGAATATCTATATATATATTATATAGGCACCATATTACTAAATTTTTAAGACGTAACACAAAAGGAAAAATCAACTGATTTTGTTTTGCAATACATAAGTGTGTGGTTTATACTTTAGTCTTAGAAACCATTTTTAAACTATATATATTTTATAATAAATTATACAGATGTATATAATTTTAAAATATGAAAAAGATGTAGAATTATCGTCTCATAATAAAATAGAATATGTTTTGTCTCTTAAACTTCAGGCACTTCTCACCAATTTAGCTCTAACTTTTATCCATTTTGTCAAATTTAGTTTTCAAATTTTGATTTACAAATAATTTATACTCACATTTTAACATAAATCTTTTGAAAAATAAAATATTAAAATTGTTTTAAACAAGCTTCTTTACCTCCTCCCCTCCATCCAAAGGTTCTCACCGAGTTTTAAACCCTCTATACCACATTCGTCGCAGACTCTTATTCTTCAAAATGACCCTTTAAACTTCTCCCTCTTTTTGTAATTACTTTTTAATTCTAATAGTACATTGAAATGTCACAAACGTCATATTCATCTCAAAATTTTCCATATGTTACTCGACTATTGCTATTTTTCAATGAACTTATAAGCATTTATATGATAAATACCAATCCATTGACTTCTTACAACTCCGCTTTTCTAGCGACAACTTACTGCCATTCCAAGCATTTTTATGAATTTATCTAGGTAAATAGTTATTCATTGTACTAATACATGCAAGTTTTGATAGTCTAATCATGTAAAATAATATATCATTTAAATATTTGTTACCATTTCATTTCATTTTTATTTTATTTTATTTTATTTTGTTATCTTATATTTCAAATAAATAAATACTTTTAAGTCAAATTTAAGTCTTTTGCACCTAAGGCGCGGTATACAAATACTAGTTATAAAAGTATTGGTTTTGCTTTCACAAATACTTACTTATAGTATACTCAGATGATAAAATCGGGTTCTCTTTAATGAAAAATGAGTGTTCGAGGAAGGTTGATTGTAAATACAACACTTTTGGTTTTATGTGATGAAAATGGTTCCCCTATATTAAAAAATTAGGTTATAAACTTGATTGGTTTATATGCCCATTTCATCTAATTAAACATATGACTTTGGTGACGGTACGAAGAGGAGACCTTGACCACGAGAACGGTCTTGCCAGTTGTGGGTGTCGCAGTTCGTTAATGCAAACTTGTGGGCTTTTGCAATGGGCCTTTGATCCAAGCAGTAGTTAAGCTTTTTCAGCAGAGATAAGCCCGATTTAGTAGACTACGGGACTTTCGAGATTCCAACGACTAGCTGTAATATGTTACAACTTGTTCAAAGTCTATGAGTCGATTTCTTTCAAGCAAGTTTGAATCGGTCAGCTTTGGATATGCGTTTGACTAGTCCACTCCAGCGTGACATTCCACGATTCTCCCCACCTCTCTCTCGTTCATTGAGTGCGCTCTACATCTCTGATGCTCTATAAAAGCATATACGGGATTATTAACACACATCAATCAATCAATCAATCTCGAGCCTCTAATCGCCTCCATCTCTTCTTTTCATCAAGTCGGAAAGTTTTGTTGAAGTATGTATATTCACTAGCTTCTACTCTTAAGTGCTGCGAGTTCGGAAAATAATAAAACAATATCTACTACTCTCTCTTTATCAATTTTTTTTTATCATTCTAGTCCATTACACAACGATTAAGAAAATACACAAGAATGTTCCTAACTAATTGATCATGGTATATTGAATATTTTCACTTTTGGTTTTTCTATTGCGTGTCGATGGTCACATGCTAAGTTAACTAAGAATGAAAAAAGTAATCCCTAGGAGTTATAAACCATTCATAACAAAAAAAACTACTTTTGACCATTATTTTTCATTTTTAGTTAGCTTAACATGTACCGTGGAGAACACGTTGAAAAAATCTTTTTACTTTAATATATTAGTATATATAATCAATAGGGGCTCTTCTGAAAAAAGTCAAACTAAAATAGTTATAATAATAATTTTTTTAAAACAAGATTTGAAAATTAAAATGATAATCTTTTTAATATTAATGGAATATATATGGGAGACAAGCTTTTATAACCATTTATTTTAGAATAAAATCTCATACACCTATTTGTATAATGCAATACACTATGCACTTAATATACATGGGGCTTTTATAGTGGGGGTATTCACGTTCCCAATGCAATAAACGCCAATGTTAGACTGTCCGCATTGCTGGAGGAGAAAAGCCGACGTTCCTGGTCGGCGCGGCGTCGCCTCTCCAGCGGGGGCTGTCGCCGGGGGATGGGCTGAGGCGTGGTTGTCGGGGGCGTTCCACGCCGTCCGTCGTTGAGCAGCAAAAGCTGCTTTTGCAGCTTATATATATATATATTTTACTTTGTACGCGGATATGTGGCAGCCATCATTGGCCGACAGATACGATTTATTTATTGTTGCTTTTACAACGGTAATGTACTAAAACGGATATATTTCAAAATGTAGAAATGATAAAAATAAAATAAAAATACCAACGACTCTAGTTTTCCGGGCTCTATAAATAGAGACCAACATTGGCTATGTTTGGAGCATCCTATCCGGGCTCTCATTTCTCTCTTCCTTAAACACAAAAAACACTAAACACTAAACACTTCATTTTCCCGACGAGATGGACCCGAACTTCAACCCTGATATGTTAGCTTAGTTGAAGGCAAACGATCCGGAGAAATACAACCAATGTATGAGAGGTTTTGGGTTATTCACATCAAGCTCGCCATCTCCGAATGAGAGGTTTTGGGTTATTTGCATCAAGCTCTCTGTCTTGTTTGCTTTAAGATCGATGCGTTTATATTTGTTGTTTAATTCGCTCGTTTCCGTCCTTGTTAACGTATTTACTTTTGTTGTTGTAATCTGGTATGTTTTGTAATTCGCATAGTGTAACATGTTTGTTTGTCACAGTTCAAATTTCGATTTCGTTATTTAAAACCATTTTAATATTATAGTTTTATTTAATTAAATATATAATAATTAAATTGATAACATAACACTATATTAAAAATTAAAATTAATAAATTAACCAATATATTATTTTAATGTTAAAAAACTAAAAAAAATATATGTGGGACACGATGCCTAGTCATCGTGCCACCCACTGAGTGACACGAAAACAGTGTCTGGGCATCGTCGCAAAAAGGACATCCGTGCATTGGCATGGCAAGGCACGAATATGGATAGCCTGAATCTTCGGTACTGAAACCACACAATTTGGTGATCGACAAGCTCTGGACAAAATACGGTACTGCTATACACGAGTATCATCTATATGGGCAGCGGCATCGGTGTTCAATTATTCTCCCTCACTAATTCAAGTCAAATCAAGTCAGGTTCGTATAAGTCCTGTACGGTGGAGGTAAATTCCGAAAACATAGAAATGAGAAACGTAGCCACACACTCTACACAAACTAGTCAGCTTTGTCGACTTAGCATGTGTATAGGTCCACATTTAGAGTACGTCCTTTGCTACTACCTAGCCATTATTTATTTCCCCAACAACGTACATGTAGAAGTGCAAAAATAAAATAGGGCGATAAAGCTGATGGGATTGGCTTGCATGGAGTTGTTCATCTTTTCGATCTCATCTTTTTGCACTTCAGATCCGCATATCCATATGGGCCCATCCACAATTATCTCCATGCATAAAGCGATGAATAGAGGACGGTTCGGACGATGGACCTGGATCGGACATTTTTTAAAAGAATTTTTCGGATACCTGGATTAGATAGTGTCGGAGCTTGGGTTAAATCGAGAAGGCAACATCCTTTGTGAAAGTCGTAAAGGCCGATCTCTTTCTATGAACTTAAGGTTGTTGGGGACAATTATGTATCAGCTGGTGAATGTCGGGATACTCGTAAATGATTGCTCGATTACTTCTTGAACCCCTAGACCTTCGTATACCTACAAAACCAACTTAGAGAAGGACATCCTCTAGATTTAGCTCTCTGACGGTTAAGCTAGTGATAATGTAATTCCGAGTGGCATATATAGTATTACACGAGCAATGTGAATGTAATGTGTTTGAATATATGGATTTAAATGAGTAACTTCACTTGAGGTAAAGCTACTTGCAAGCCTTAGCTCAAATTCAGTACGTGCCAAATCGGATGATGTGGAGCTCTTTATTGTTGAAAATAGTTATGAAAAAGTGTAGATCCCTTGTAATTGGCTTTCCAACTTCTATATATAGTAGATATAATAGTTTCCCCTTTAAACAATTCCAATAGCTCCATTTTATCCCTCTTTATTTCTCCTTTTCTTTTTGAGGGGCTAGTTGTCTTATTAGGCTTCTTGTAAGGCCCTAGAGCATAAATCAGACTCAATATCCAACTCCACAAGCCTTTATTCATCTTAGATTCATAAGGTTTGTACCCTTACGCCAGATTCATGGGTCTTTCACTTTTCTTCACAAAGTGTTCTTGTGGAGGTTTTAGAATCTGCCTCTCAAAGTTCATACCTTGTTCATTTTGCAAAGTGCTTTCACGACTGCTACTCGCGACGCCTCGCGTCCTTGCGCCAACCTTGTATTTTTTATTTTGATTCCTCCAACACCTAGTTTGTTGCGCTCCATCTCATTTCTTTCTCACATGCGTCAACTAAGTGGGTGACACTTTGACTTATGAAGTATGCTTATATATACCTATTTTCACCGTTTCTTCTTCTTTACTTTTACTGTAATCTTCTTCTCTCCATATTTTTCTCTCTCAAATTAAGAAAAACTCGTTGTTGCTTTTGTTGGTGTTCAAATCATTGTTTCATCTGCCTTCTCCGATCAATCTTGACTTCATATTGCTATGATGTCTAGTAAGTGAACACCTCTCTTCTTCCTCTTCCATGATTTTGATATGGTTTGCCCTATTCGAATGTTTCACCGCTTATGTTTATTTGCTCGCTTGCATTGTCCGGTGCTTTCGGGTGATGTGGTGGTGAGTGCTTTACATGTTTATTTGCTCGCCTGTATAGTTATTACCGTATCACTCTTAAATTTCTTCATTATAACCGTGATTAATTGCGTTTTAAGTTTTTAAGGAAAAATTCCTTCCTTTCCTTTCTTCTTGTCTTTTCGGCACTTTTCGAGGCATACTGATGTGTCAGAGAATGTCTAGTCGCCATAAATGCATTTTTTGCCCGCTTCTTTGTGTTTCCCGTTCTTGCCATGTTACCTTTCCTTCCGCTTTAAATATGTGTGTAGGATCATTAAGGGGATTGATCTTAGGAACTAGAATCTTGGTTCCTAAGAGCGGAATTCAAGCTTAGTGTTTGTATATTCTTGTAATTCCTGAAACAAAGTATAAAACCAAAACACTCTTTTCTATTGAATAAAATCACAAGAGTTACAATCTAAGTCAAAGATACAGTTCTTAGAGTCGGCACATGATTCTCTACTTAGGCTTGTACAAACTGTCTCTCTCAATAGACTTAAACAAATTCAACAACCTTGCAAAACCCTAGAACGAAAACTTATGTAGGTGAATGCTGAAATGATTTTCCTAAACTACAATATCCAAAATCTGTAATATACAATGAATCTAAACTTATGTAGGTGAATGCTGGAATGATTTTCCTTAGTTCCTTTGCTTTAATTCTTTGATAAAAAAACCAGTTACTTAACCTTGAGCATGATTCCAATAAAAGCTGTATCATAGTCATGCAAACTCACCCAAGGTAGATATTAGAAGCAATAAGTGTTTGTTATCATTAAAACTGAGGAGACGAGAGATAGGAACTGAGTTGCCTAGTTCCTATAACCCAACAATTTCCTGCTTTTCACTGATGACAAACCAAGAGTCCTGGCATATTATTGTTAAGCTATATCTAAGTGATTAATAGTGATAATTCCCCCTTTGTCAAAGAACAAGTGTCCCACAAATCTTTCATTTAGTATCTCCCAGTTCAGTTCCCCCTCAACAAAACAACCCGATATGCCTGATTAATTTCCCCTTTTGATATCATAGAAAAATGTGCATGCTAAATACTAAGTAAGGGAACTTAGACGAGCTACTAAATATGTTCTCTCTAGAGGAATGAGTAAGTGATACACAAAGAAATTCCAAGTATAGAACTTTAATGAGAGAATGTAGAGAGAATAAGATGGCACACAAAGCAAACTTGTATATATATAAAGCACACAAACAACTAACCACAAATAGGAAAAATAAGCAAAAGATTCTAAGGATTCTATGAGTTGTAGAAAGAGAACAAAACTTAATCAGCTGGATCCTCAGAGATATGTTCTTCCTCAACATGCACTTCATAATCTTCTGGGGGATGTCTAGTGACTAACACGCAAACGTCGCCCAAATTGTTCTCCATCGTCTTGTGAAAGTGTCGAATCTATCCCGGTATGCCTTGAACGATCTCCAGAACCTTGATGTTGACGACTGTTTGCTGGATCAAGGCCTGTTGTAAGTCGTTGGCTTTAGGAAACTGAGAGAAATCCTCCTTTCGTCCTTTTCCTTTAGGAGCTTAAGGAGGGGGGTCCATGCTGGAATACTCAAGGAGACAACGCATGCCTTGAACTGGAATAATGCTTTTACAGGGGGTTTCTGAAACATGGCGATAAATACCGAGCTTGACCATGATCTTCTTCACAAGGTGAGGGTACGACATGGAATGGGTTTTGTGATGACCAATAATTACCATGTGAAGGAGGATAATTTTGGGGGTATTGATCATTTCACCCCCATGGCCTGCCGCATGAGACAAGCGTCAACGATGTCCAACATGTCTCGCTTTTCCTTGCGCGGGATAATATTATGGATTAGTATATGGTGGAGGAGGTTATCTTGGAAGCGCAACTGCTTGGTATTCAAGTCTGTAATGTTCCTTTGACCGAAGAGAAGTTGGAGAGTTCACCCTTATTAGAGGGCCAATTCTTCTTGGGATATGTGGAGTAGCCCTCACCTGTAGGGAACCGAAGAACCTTGGCAATTAATTTTGGCGTTGATGATTATTGGATATTTGCCTCAAGGGAGAAAGGAAACAGTGTAGGTCTGGTCAGAGACGGGGTTCATGGGATTGAGATTGGAGTACAACTTCCTCACCTCATTGTTGTCAATTGCATATGGATCTTGCTTGAGCTCGGACCAGCGCGTTCGCTCCAGAGTCGCCACCGTGGAAGCAATATCGAATTCTATGGAATCTACGGTTTCCCAGTATCCGACGTCAATAATGATTGGATCTATGAGGGATCTGGTCTGAAAATTACCGGTAGCAGGTGACAACGAGATGTCCAGTGGCAGGGAGTCCTAGGAGCCAGTGGATCCGCTAGTGGGAGGAGTAGGGATAAGGGCTTTTTTAGATGGTGGAGAGGAGGGGGAAGGGCCTTTATCTTTCTTGTCCATAGATGAAGTACCTGTGGTGAAATGCCATTTGCTTGACTGGCGAGATGCGCTTCCTCGGTCACCAATAACAAGTACCAGCTTTGGCGACTTCAGCCCTTCATTGATTGTCAGGTCAATGCTTGTGGCGGTTTCTTGAACTTGAGCCTTGGTGAGATCGATCACCTCGTGCTTCTTGGAGTCGCTGGAATATGATTTTGACGTGTTGAGGGAGAGGATTTGAGTCTTTTTCTGAGCTGGTTGGTGATTGAGACAATTTTGATGCAGGATGAGGTGTAGGAGCTTTTGTAGAAGGTAGTGACAAGGATGATTTTGTGGTTGGAGGTGGATATGGTGAATTTATGATGGGGGCTAAAAATTATGGAGCCGTTGTGGTGATAGGAGAGGGTGTCTGGGATTTCACCTGGGCTTCCGCCATTGCTTGAGCTTCTTGTATCCGTTTCTTAAAGGCAAGAAACTCGGTATATTCAATGGCAATAAATTGGACAAAGAGATTTGATTTGTGTTTAAGAAGCTTGCCATTTATTTGATGAGAGTCTTTGAGAAAAGGCAGGGAAGAGAGGAAATGAGTGAGAAGATATGTTTGTTGGGAGCAGATGAGATTCGAATGAGAGATTTAGAAAGGCTTGAGAAAGGAGGTGAATAGGGATGGTGAGGGAAAATGGGTTTTATTTAGTAGCTTCAACGGTCATGATGGAGGACTATTCATAAGTCCAACCACACAAGGGGAGGTTACAAGAGAAAGAGCAAGGAAGCTAAAAGAAGACCTTGCAAACATGATCAAGGAAGCCACTTTGTACATCTTAATTAACCATGAGAAGGACACCATTGTTCCAATCTCCTAGTATGTCTTAGAGGAGAAATTACTCAACAACTTTGATGACAAGTCCCAAGCTCAACAAGGACCCTAAGAGGCTGAAAGTTCATCTAAAGTTGTCTTACCGACAATCCAACACTTTTGGAGCACTTAGCAATTCTCGGCTATGTCTTGTACTTTTCCCTTTGGAGCCTTTACCTTGCTCTTTCTCAAGGACTTCTCTAAGGGTAATTTAGACTTCTCTCATGTATGTTTAGAGTGCTCTAGGTCCCCGGTTGCATTGGGGTATAAAAGCTCTCTAAAAGCTATGTTTTAGGATTTTTTGGCAAATTTAGAACTTTTGAGTGTTTTGTAACCACAAGTATGCTTGTGAAACCTCAAGCTTCCAAGCTTGAAACAATGTCCGTCCTAGGTGTTTTGTGAAGTGTAATTCCATGAGTTTCTTTTTACTATCACACTAGACATCCTCTTGGTGCTTTAGGAGTCATTATCTCCTCTTGTGTCAAGTTGTAGGAAAAGGGTTTTCTTTACCTTCCATGTTGTGTCAAGGTTAAGTCCAAGGTGCTCATGTTTGTGTAAGAGAGGTTCGTATCACCCATCTATCCTTTTATTATCCCATTCTCTGTTTTCCTAAGATAGTCACCATTGGAGACTAACTTAGTTTTGTTGTTGTTTCACCATTGTTGAGCTTGTGTTGTCTAGATCGAGCTAAAGGGAAGTTTTCCCTATATCAAGTGGTATCAGAGCCAGGTTGACTTCACAAGATTTCACTATCTCAAATCCAAAACCCTTGCAACTACACCGGTTGCAAGAACAAAAAACAGTTCCATACCCAACTTTGTGTTTGTTGTTCTTGTTGTTACTCTTGCTAATTTGGGTGAAATCTTTTGCAGGGTAGAATCCAAAGACTTGTTCTTTGAAGTGTCCTTGAGGATCACTAAGCTTGAAGAAGGAGTGTCAAGATCTCACCTAGCAAAACCCATTACCCGGGTGAAAATCACCAAATCTGCATTAGCGATAAGCCACAAAGAGCTTGAGCCATCCTCAGACCAAACACAACCCCATTGATTCCCATCAAGTCACATCCATAGTCAAGGTTGTTGACTTCAAATTCGTCCCGAGATTAGGAGAAAGAACCAAGGGAGCGCGCGTGGCTAAAACAACTTGTTATTCACCCTATAACACGGTGGACAATAGTTTGGCTTGCAACCATTTTTGACGCGACCCCTGCCATTTCGTCTCGTGCCAGAACAGAAGTGACTTGTGCCTTTTTACCAACAAGTTACCTACTTTCTTTTCCATATTTGGTTTCCCAAAGTTGTAACAAAAGAGGAAAGAAAAACATTTGAAAAAACCGGTGCTTAACATAAAAAGGTAGCACCTAAAGTAGTTTTGTGACTTTTTGATAGGAGCATGTTATATGATGATAACTAGCGACTATTAGTATAGGATTAGCGGTGTTTAGGTGCTTGTCGAGTGTTATTCCTGAAATCCGGTTTGGAGTTGTATTATGGATTTGCGGGAAGCTCGAAAGCGTTTCTTGTGGTGCGACATGGAGATCCTGTTTGTACCCTTCATTGGTGCTTGCGGGATGGAGCTAGATGGAGAATGTACCACACCTTCACCAGGAGAGGGCCGATAGGTGAAGCCGAGCTGCCTTGAGGCTAGTTGAAGACAAAGGCCAAATACTGCAGAACTGGAAATCGCTTTCGCGATTTGCCCTTTTTCCAGCAATTCAGGCACTCGAGATTTTGGAAGAGTTCCACATCAACAACCAAAATCACGGTCAGGATTGGACTATCGCGGTCGATATTTTGCCACGGAGTTATCCGAATTTAGCCTTTCTTGAATGCTTTGAAGATGCCATTTGACTTGAAGCTTTTTAACTTCTTTTTATTTAATTTTGCCATTGAATTTAAGACTTGAATTTTCTATTTTTATTTTGTTTTTTCTAGGGAGAAATATAAAAAACTCTTCTTTTTCTCCCTAGAATTTTTGGGGATCTTGCTTTGTAGTAGAGAAAACACCATTGTTGAGAGCTTCATAAATCACTAAGTTTTCGTTTGTTTACTTCAAAGTTCGAAGCCTTCTTTCATTGGATTGTTGTGAGTTTCCTACATCTTATATCTTGTTTCAATTGTTGACTTATTTTATAATCTCTTGTGCCTCAGTTTGCTATTGAGAAATATTGATTTGTCTAGGTCTAGAACTAGATTGGTTGGTATTGTTTCATATTGCTAGACTAGATAATTCTTGTTAAAGAATCTTGTCCTTGCGTAGAAATCGCTATCTACATGAACTTGTTGTGATTGTTGCTAGCGTAGAGATTATAAGCTTGTGTCAAGTATCGGCTTGTCACCAATGGTATTGCACAAGCCTACCTATCTTTGAGCTCAATGCTATTTGATTATTGAATCTTAGTTGTTCTAGGATTATAGTTGAATAAAAGTTTCTAGGACTTGTATGACTAGTTATTTTTCATGAACAAAGAGTAGGATAAACCAATTTAATGTTTATGATATAAGGTGTAAGGATTCTATGATCAACTTTCCTTGCATGATTTTTGCGCTAAGAACCGAGAAGTAAACTCCTTTCATCCATATTACCAAATCTCAACATTGCTTGTTTGATTGCTTGCTTGATCATATTCACATAAACCACCCCATTAGGTTACTCGTTAGTACAAAATTGTGGTAAAAACTGTTAATCGACTTCCTTGGGATTCGATCCCTACTTCCCACTTTACTAGTGGATACCGAGTTGGTTTCTTTGATAGGCATAACGACTTTAGCCTCATCAAATTTGGCGCCGTTTCCGGGGAAGTCAAACTTAAAGTTTTTATCTCATTTTTGTATCTAACCTTATTGTGGATCATTCATATATATGGTCTACACTCGTGCTACTAATTCAGCTTTACTTGATTTTGATCCAGAGATCGAGAGAACTCTTCACCTTGATAGGAATTTTCTAAGGAATCTCCGGGGAGCATTCACTAGATTGTGATTGAAACCATGGCTGGAAATCAAACCTTGAGGGGACTCACCACTCCGAACTTGGCAACTCAACATCTCGGGATCACCTTGCCAGCCCTAGATGAAGGAGTTCATTTCGAGCTTAAGACCAGATTCATCAATTTGCTTTCCAAGTTTCATGTCTTGGATAATGAGGACCTGATCATGAATTTAAGCGAGTTCCACAACATTTGTTTGTGTAGCAAGACGAGTAATGTCACAGAGGAGCAATTGAAGATGAGGGCCTTCGGATTGACTTTGAAGGACGCGACTAGAAGGTGGTATTACTTGCTTCCGGTGCTATCAATTGACACTTGGGTTAAGTTGAATAAAGCTTTCCTTGACAAGTATTTCCCATCTAAGAAGGCGGTCTCTTTGAAAAGGGCGATTGTTAATGTTGAGCAAGCCGATGACGAATCACTCTATGACTATTGTGAGCGGTTTTCCAGGTTGTGTGCTAGTTGCCCGTTTCACGGGTTTGAGGAGAAGAATTTGGTGACCAACCTCCATAATGGGTTACTAGATCATGAGAGGAGACTTGTAGACGCCGCTTGTAATGGAAGCGTCTTGAACTTGACTCCCGCTGCAGCCCAAAGCCGTATTCATGAGATTGCGGAAGGTACAAGGAGCTTTAGGAGAACGTACACTAAGAAAGTTGCAAGTGTAGAGAGCTCCGAGCCTACCGAGACAAGTGAGTGGAAGGATGAGATTGCCGAGTTAAAAAGCATGATCAAGGGCATGGCCCTTGGTAATCAAAAGACGACAACTGTTTATGGTATATGTGCAAAAAAAGGGCATACTAATGATTTATGTCCTCAACTAGAGGATCCTGCTATTGTTGAGGTGAACGCTTTAGGTGGATATGTTCCTAGTAAACCTAGTATGATCAAAACAACAACTACAATCAATGAGGTAATGATCATCCGGTTTTCCGATGGAGTGATCCAACGGATGCTGAAAATTACAATCAACCCCAAGGTCAATATCAACCTAGAGCTCAAGGCCTTTCCACCGAGGACATGCTGAAGTCCTTGACACAACATTTCACCACTCATGTTCAAACCACTGAATCCGGCATGAGGAATATTGATAAGCAAGTCGGGAAATTGGCTGAATCATTGACTAGACTTGAACAACGTGCTCGACATCCTTGCCCTCTCAAATAGTGGTGAATCCGAGGGAGAATATATGTGCAATCAACTGAGAAGTGGGAGAATGTTGAGGGTAATATAGAGGCCCTGAAGGAGGAGAACAACTTCAGGAGGCAAATCGCGGTTGCAATCTGAAATCGCGGTCGATATTTCAGGTTCTGGAGGGATGAATTCTGACAGAGATTTTTCGGAAAAGCTATAGGAGGAAAATCGTGGTCGCGATTCAGATATCGCGGTCAAGATTTTAAGTCATGTAAATCCATCTCGACTGAGAGAGATTGGTCTCAACCAAGATTGCATCCCAGGGACTTCTAAGCCTTCAACTACACATCCAAGACCCGAAGAAGAGTACGAGGATCGAGGGGAATTTTCTTTGCGACAAGAGAACTATGTAAGACCCAATTTTCCTCCTCTCTACAACGAGAAACCTCCTTCTCCCTTTCCGGAAGCTCTAAAGGACACTAGGAGGCCCGTTAACGATCAAGAGCTCTTTGAAACGTTTAGCAAGTGCGAGGTAAACATTCCTTTACTTAAACTTGTTAAAAGTTTTCCTAGGTATGCTAAGTTCTTGAAGGAGCTTTGCACAATCAAGAGGAATAAAAAACTCAAGGGCAAACAAAATGTTCAAGTTAGCAAGAGGGTTTCCACGGTGATCCAACACAAGGTCGCCAAGAAGTGTAGCGACCCAGGTATGGTTACTATCCCTTGTGTGATAGGTGACACTAAAATTGATAGGTTTATGCTTGATTTGGTGCTTCTATCAATATTCTTCCTTACTCATTGTACAAGTTGTTAGGACTAGGACCCCTCAATGAAGCGGGGATTGTGATACAACTTGCTGATAGATCAACGGTTTTCCTGAAAGGGGTGGTCGAGGACGTATTGGTCATGGTTGATAATCTCATTTTCCCGCGGATTTCTTTGTGCTAGACATGGAGCATGATAATCAAGACGCCCCTATTCTTTTAGGTAGACCTTCTATGAGGGCGGCTAATAATAAGATTGATTTAGCGAGTGGAGCTCTTACACTTGAGTTTGATGGGGACGTGGTGAGCTTTAACATATATGAAGCTATGAAACACCCATCAAGTGATAACTCAGTATTCACTATTAATACTATTGACCCTAATGTGCAAGAAGCTTATGATGTGTGTGGGGTTGATTCATCTTTGGTGGAGAATTGCTTAGATCCTTCTAGTAAGCATGATTGCATTTGTTCTGCTGAGTTATGTGAGGTTTTAGCACCTTCTCCGAAGGTTTCAGATAGTCTTTTGGCTGGTGGGCCCATGTTATTAACCGTTGAGAGCGAGAAACCGCTCCCCCTTATATGCAGGTTCCCACCACCATTAAACCACCGGACCTACCTTCGGTGAATATATCGAATGCCCCTCCCAAGGGCAAAAGAAGAAGGTGGCTAACCCGAAGTGGAGAATAAAAGAGGAGAACACTCTTTTAGCTAAGCCTTTTTGTAGATGGTTCAAGGATTTGATTCTAAAGGCTGAAACTCAAAAGGGATCGAGTTCATATGGATAATGAAGTGCGGAGTTATGTCGAGCCTACGGCTATAAACAAGGGCGCTGCTTGGGAGGCAACCCGAGGGTGTACGTATACCCTCTACCCCTTCTCTTATTCTTTTGTGTCCTTACATTGCTGCATTGAGGACAATGCAATATTCAAGTGTGGGGGAGTTGAATATTTGGTGTACATTTGGATTTCGTATTGGATTTTGTATTAGGTTTTATAAAAAAAATTGAAAAAAAAATCAAAAAGAAATGATTGTGAAAATCCTGGGATAGGTTGAAAACCCGAAAGGGCGACCTAGGTAAAAAGCAAGTAGTCCATGCGGATCTAGGCCCGGAAATATTTGGACTTGAGAGATGTGAGTTGTTGATGAGCCTACAAGAATAGAGAGTGTCTGTTGAAAACCCGAAAGGGCACTAGAGCAAGAATTGGAGTGTAAAAGAATTGAGTGTCCTAGGATTCGGTTATCTTACTATGATTCGGCGTCGGTGACATAAGAAGGGAGTTGAAGGATTGTCTCGGGTTCTAGGATTCACCATGGAAGGATAAGGAGTTAGATTTCTTGCTTCTTTTTCTTTCATTGATCTTCATTGCATATTCATGATCATGTTACCATCTTTTTCTATGACTTGAGAGTTGTTTTGGTACATCTTTGGCGGTTGTGATAGCTCTAGGATTAAGTTCTATTCTTGGAGTTTGATGCATATTGTTGTGGTTGTACTATGCGGATTTCTTGTTTAGGATTGGTGGTTGTTGTGATGATTGGATGTTATTTAGTGGTTTAGGACATCATATGAAGAGGAGGCATAAGAAGTATGTCAAGTAAGTGGGTGACTCTATTTTATTTCTTATTTTGATTATCCATTATATTCCCTTAGCCTTAGAGGAGATTAGGAGTCCACTTGTGTGCTTATAGCACGTCACTTTGTTCGATAATGGTTACTATTTTGGAGTGGCATTATAAGAAGTGGTGATATAAGGAGGGAATTGGGTAGGTCACCTTGGAGCGATAAGGAGCTAGACGGGAGCTAGTTTTAGTGTTACTCGCTTACACTTGGAGTTTGGAGTATAGTCGCTAGCAAACTTTCTCATTCTTATTATGAACCTTTGTGCTTATTGGAGGAGTTAGCATCACTTTTCTTTCTCGGGGACGAGCAAGGTTTAAGTATGGGGGAGTCTGATAGGAGCATATTATATGGTGATAACTAGCGACTATTAGTATAGGATTAGCGGTGTTTAGGTGCTTGTCGAGTGTTATTCCCGAAATCCGGTTTGGAGTTGATATTATAGATTTGCGGCAAGCTCGAAAGTGTTTCTTGTGGTGCGACATGGAGACCCCGTTTGTACCCGTCATTGGTGCTTGCGGGATGGAGCTAGATGGATAATGTACCATACCTTCACCAGGAGAGGGCCGATAGGTGAAGCCGAGCTGCCTCGAGGCTAGTTGAAGACAAATGCGAAATACTGCAGAACTGGAAATCACGATTTGCCCTTTTTCTAGCAATTCAAGCACTCGAGATTTTGGAAGAGTTCCACATCAGCAAGCAAA
This sequence comes from Phyllobates terribilis, assembly GCF_046119375.1. Taxonomy (NCBI): domain Eukaryota; kingdom Metazoa; phylum Chordata; class Amphibia; order Anura; family Dendrobatidae; genus Phyllobates; species Phyllobates terribilis. The sequence goes on from NW_027367754.1 coordinate 46,489, forward strand.
ATCGCGGTCGCAATTGGAATATCGCGGTCGAGATTTTGCCACGGAGTTATCCGAATTCAACCTTTCTTGTATGCTTTGAAGATTTCATTTGACTTGAAGTTTTGTAACTTCTTTTTGTTTAATTCTTCCATTGAATTTCAGACTTGAATTTTCTATTTTTATTTTGGTTTTCTAGGGAGAAATATAAAAGACTCTTCTTCTTCTCCCTAGAGTTTTTGGGGATCTTGCTTTGTAGTAGAGAAAACACCATTATTCAGAGCTTCATAAATCACCAAGTTTTAGTTTGTTTACTTCAAAGTTCGAAGCCTTCCTTCATTGGATTGTTGTGAGTTTCCTACATCTTATATCTTGTTTCAATTGTTGATTCATTTTATAATCTCTTGTGCCTCAGTTTGCTATTGAGAAATATTGATTTGTCTAGGTCTAGAACTAGATTGGTTGGTATTGTTTCATATTGCTAGACTAGATAATTCCTGTTGAAGAATCTTGTCGTTGTGTAGCAATCGCTATCTACATGAACTTGTTGTGATTGTTGTTAGCGTAGAGATTATAAACTTGTGTCAAGTATCATCTTGTCGCCAATGGTATTGCACAAGCCTACTTATGTTTGAGCTCAATGCTATTTGATTATTAAATCTTAGTTGTTCTAGGATTATAGTTGAATAAGGGTTTCTAGGACTTGTTGGATTAGTTACTTTTCATGAACAAAGAGTAGGATAAACAATTGAATGTTTATGATATAAGGTGTTAGGATTTTATGATCAACTTTCCTTGCATGATTGATGTGTTAAGAACCGAGAAGTAAACTCCTTTCATCCATATTACCAAATCTCAACATTGCTTTTTTGACTGCTTGCTTGATCATATACACATACCCCCCCAATTTGGTTACTCGTTAGTACAAAATTATGGTAAAAACTTTTAATCAACTTCCTTGGGATTCGACCCCTACTTCCCACCTTACTAGTGGATACCGAGTTGGGTTTCTTGATAGACATACGACTTTAGCCTCATCACTTTTGTTGTAACGTTTCTTTTGAAACATTTTGTACGTGTCCAAGTGACTTTAAGGAAATCAAAGACAAGGAGGATAGAAGATTTCCAAGAGCCTCTCGCACCCAGCCTAAACCCTAACCCTCTTTGGCTTTGTTGGAAACCAAGTTGCTAATGCTTCAACCCTCTCGTTACCTCACCTATCTTGGACACTCTCAAACTGAGCTTCTCAAGTCCACCTTCAAGGTTCAAGCCTGAGGTAACTCCCTAACTTATTCTTTCGAGCTTAAACACTTGATTACTTTCCACTTCTTGTAAGCCGAGAGTAGTGAAGTAGTGAACTTTGAGACCCTTTCTTACCTAGCTCTTAAGTTTTGTAGTGTGATCACTTTTGTGTACTGAATTCCTCGTGTGTTGATCTTCACAAGACGGAAAAAATATAGGCAGCATATTGACTGAGTTGTGAGAAGAGAGCCACCAAAGATCACTACCCGGGTTGTTATTATTCTAACACTTAACCAGTTCAGTGTTATTTGTTTTTGTGATCATGTTAGAGTCTAACCAAGGATCAATCATGGATCTCAACCAGACATTCCTCCACCCATTACCTCAGACCAAAGCCAAACCAACCAGCCTGAGATGGTGAACCTTCTAAGATCCCTTAATTACCATGTAGCTTCTCTTACTAGTAGGATAGCTACCTTGGAAACAAGGGTAACCACTACTAGAACACCACCCATCTAGCTTAACACTCAATTTGACATAGGAGATCCTTCTAACCGTCCACCAAATGCACATTTCCCCACTCAATAAGAAGCCTTCAATGGAAGGGCATATCCTAGTAAAGAAACCCTTATGAGAGGCCCTAGACCCCAAGAAACAAACTTCCCTAACCTGCCAAACATCCATGTTAGAAGAGAAGTTTCTGAACACAACTCTCCTTATGCGAATAAGTATGATGATGAGTTTGATGATGAGATACAGGATGACAGGTTCATGGAACAAGGAGGATGGAATAGAGGAGGATGGAATAGAAGGCCAAGGAACCATGGAAATAGGCCAAGGGAACCAGAGGATGGGTCTTGGCAAGGTGAAGGTAAAGCTACCTATATTTGAAGGCAAGTGTGACCCATACCTCTACATGGATTGGGAGAATAAGATGGAACAAGTCTGGACTTTCCACAACTTCCCTAGACTAAGGAAGATTCAATTAGCTGCTCTAGAGTTCCAAGGATTTGCCATTATGTGGTGGGACAACCTAGTTAGAGAAAGGAAAGCCCATTATGAACCACCAGTTCACACTTGGCAAGAGATGAAGGCTTTGATGAGGGAAAGGTTCATACATGCACACTAGTCCATAGACCTTAGACAAAGGCTTGAAAGCCTTAGACAAGGATCAATGAGTGCAGAGGAGGCTTTCAATGCCATGCACGTGGCCATGGATCAAGGCAAATGTGAGAGAATATGATGAAGCAACCAGTGCTAGATATCTTAGAGTGATCAACTCTTCCATCTCTATGTAAGTTAATATGTATCCCTACACCAATAGCACCGAGCTTCTCCACAATGCCATCAAGGTTGAAAGAAGCTCAAGGCTAGAGCTATCCAAGTCACAAGAGTCAGTAGCTCCAACAATGCTTAGAAGGGGAAGGTTGGGACTTCCACACCTAATCATGACAAGGATGTTAGTTCTCATAGAGAGCCTTACAAGGGTGCACCAAACCCTCCCACTAAACCCCAAGGTACAACATTTGGCAACAAGGGAAGTACTTCTAACCCTCATAATGCTACTACTTCTGTAAACAATAAGACTAGTAACATTGAATGCTTTAAGTGCAAAGAAAAAGGTCATTATATGAGAGATTGTCCTAACAAGAGAACTATGATAGTTAACTCTCTAGGGCAATATGATTCAGAAAGTGATCAAGATGAAAACAATGACCTTAATCATATAGATGAGCATGCCAATGAGTTAGTTGATGAAGATGAGCTAGAATATGAGCAAGGAGAGAGTTTGATTAAAAGGACTTTAAGTGCACAATCTGAGATAGCAGAAGATAACCATAGAGAGAACATGTTCCACACTAGGTGCTTAGTCAAGGATAAGGTGTGTGGGTTGATCATAGATGGAGGAAGTTGTTGTAACATTGCTAGTACTGAATTAGTAACTAAGCTACAACTAAACTCAGTTTTACACCCTAGGCCATACAAGTTACATTGGATGAATGATTATGGAGAGCTTAAGGTACATAGACAATGTAAGGTTACTCTCAAGATAGGCCATTATGTAGACACCATCCTATGTGACATACTACCTATACAAGCTTGTCATATACTCTTAGGAAGACCTTGGCAACATGATAACAAAGTGCACCATGATGGTTTTACTAACAAGTACACTTTCTTGTTAAATGTTAAGCATATTAATCTCAAGCCTATGACCCCCTTATAGATTGCCAAGGCTGCAGAGCAAAAAAGGAACAAAGAGAAGGTTAAGACCAGTGACAAGGTAAGGAACAAGGTTCAAGGGCAAGACAAGGGGCATATTGCATTGCTATCTTCAAAGGAAGAAATTCGTGATCAATGCCTACTTAGGGACACAAGGCTCATGTGCATGACCAAGACTCACACCTTAGCCTCAGAAGGAATTTTTGAAGGACTCCCTCTTTCCATACAACAAGTGCTAGAATCCTTCAAGGAAGTGTTCCTTGAAGAGCTACCTAAAGACTCCCACCATTCAGAGGCATAGAACATCAAATTGACTTCATCCCCGGGGCCACATTACCTAATAGACCATCCTAAAAGATGAACCCCAAAGAAAGTCAAGAGATAGAGGATCAAGTGAAAGAACTCTTGAAGAAGGGCTATGTTAGGCAAAGCATGTCACCTTATGCAGTTCCAGTTTTGCTAGTACCTAAGAAGGAGGGTACATGGAGAATGTGTGTGGATTGTAGGGCCATTAACAACCTCACCATCAAGTATAGGCACCCCATACCTAGGCTTGATGACATGTTAGACGATCTCCATGGAGCCACTTGCTTCTCCAAAATTGACCTTAAGAGTGGCTACCATCAAATCAGAATGAGAGAAGGAGATGAATGGAAGACTGCCTTCAAGACTAAGTTTGACCTCTATTAATGGCTTGTCATGCCATTTGGCCTCACCAATGCACCATCTACCTTCATGAGACTCATGAACCATGTTCTCAGAGACTCCATTAACAAGTTTGTGGTGGTATACTTTGATGACATCCTCATTTACTCTAAGTACTTACAAGACCATGAAGCTCACCTTAGGAAAGTGTTATCCAAACTCAAAACTGAATCTCTTTTTGCTAACCTTAAAAAGTGTGACTTCTACTCTGATCATATAACTTTTCTTGGTTTTGTAGTAAGCTCAAGAGGTTTAGAAGTGGACAAGAACAAGATCAAGGCTATCCAAGAATGGCCAACACCAACCAGTGTCACACAAGTAAGGAGCTTCCAAGGACTATCCAGTTTTTATAGAAGGTTTGTGAGGGACTTTAGCACCATAGCCTCACGACTCACTGATCTCACAAAGAAGAACACACCCTTCACTTGGGGTCCAAGAAAAGAACAAGCCTTCCATGAGCTCAAGGTTAAGCTAACTGAGGCGCCACTCTTGGTATTGCCAAACTTTTCCAAGCCATTTGAAGTGCAGTGTGATGCTTCTGGACTTGGCATTCAAGGTGTGCTTATGCAAAAGAGAAAAACCATAGCTTACTTTAGTGAGAAACTCAAAGGTTCTACTCTCAAATACTCTACTTATGACAAAGAGCTCTATGCTTTGTTTACAACCCTTAAGACTTGGCAACACTATCTATGACCCTTAGAGTTTGTCTTCCATACTGACCATGAGTCACTTAAGCACTTTAGAAGCCAAGACAAACTAGGTAGAAGGCATGGTAGGTGGATGGAATTCATTGATACTTTTCCTTATTTTATCAAGTATAAGAAGGGAAAAGACAACATTATTGCAGATGCTTTGTCTAGGAGACATGTCTTGCTCACTACACTTGGCTCTAGGGTGCTAGGCTTTGCCTAAATCAAAGAGCTATTTGAGGAAGACATGGACTTCGGGACCATCTACACACACTGCAGAGACAAGGGTCCAATGGACAAGTTTTACTTGTTTGATGGATTCTTCTTCAAAGTGGACAAGGTGTGCATTCCTAGGTGTTCCTTAAGGATCTTGCTTGTTGAGGAATCTCACAAGGGAGGACTTATGGGTCATTTTGGAAGAGACAAGACTTATGGTATGCTCCATACTCACTTCTACTGGACAGATATGCTTAGGGATGTAGAGACCATGCTTAGGAAATGTATTGAGTGCCTTAAGGCCAAGTCTAGAGTGAAACCCCAAGGATTACACACCCCACTGCCTATACCTAGTGCACCATGGCTTGACATTAGTATGGACTTCATTGTAGGATTGTCTAGGACTAGGAAGGGTGGAAATTCCATCTTTGTAGTGGTGGATAGGTTTAGCAAGATGGCACATTTCATAGTTTGTACAAAACTGATGATGCCACTAATGTAGCTAACCTATTCTTTAGTGAGGTAGTTAGACTCCATGCAATACCTAAGACTATTGTGAGTGATAGAGACCCTAAGTTCTTGAGACACTTTTGGAGGACACTATGGGGTAAGCTAGGAACTAAGTTACTATTTCCTACATGTAGCCACCCACAAACTGATGGCCAAACTGAGGTGAGTTATAGGACCCTAGGAACCTTGCTTAGGACAGTGATTAAGAAGAACCTTAAGTCTTGGAAAGATGTGATACCTCATGTGGAGTTTGCTTATAATAGAGATGTACACTCTTCCACCAGTATGAGTTCATTCATGTGTGTTTATGGAACTAACCCACAAACCCCCTTTGATCTTAGTCCTTTGCCTTGCAAAGAGAACTGTGACTTCAGTGCAGAGAACCGGGTGAAACCATCTAGGAGCTACATGAAAGGACTATGATGAGGATTGAAAAGCTTTCACAAGACGTTGCTAAGAGCAAGAACAAGCATAGGAGGAAAGTGCTACTCAAAGAAGGAGATCTAGTGTGGGTGCACCACAAAAAGGAGAGGTTTCCTAACCTAAGAACTTCCAAACTCTCCCCAAGAGATGATGGACCTTTCAAGGTGCTAAGGGTGGTTGGTGACAATGCCTATGTCATTTATCTACCTGAGGAATATGGAGTCAACCCCACATTCAACATATGAGACCTCACTATCTACAAAAAGGGGCATGATGACCCCATAGAGGAAGATGAACCAGTGGAGCCATTGCACATCAAGGATGGAGATGGATTGAGGTCAGGACCTTTTAAAGAAGGAGAGGATAATGGAGGACCATCCACAAGTCCAACCACACAAGGGGCGGTCACAAGAGCAAGAGCAAGGAAGCTAAAAGAAGACCTTGCAAACATGATCAAGGAAGCCACTTTGTACACCTCAATGAACCATGAGAAGGACACCATTGTTCCCAAGCTCCTAGTACGTCTCAGATGATAAATTACTCAACAACTTTGATGACAATACCCAAGCTCAACAAGGACCTGAAGAGGCTGCAAGTTCATCTAAAGTGTGTTCCCGACAATCTAACACTTTTGTAGCACTTAGCCATTCTCGGCTATGTTTTGTACTTTTCCCTTTGGAGCCTTGACCTTGCTCTTTCTCAAGGACTACTCTAAGGGTATTTAGACTTCTCTCATGTATGTTTATAGTGCTCTAGGGCCCCGATTGCATTGGGGTATAAAAGCTCTCTAAAACTATGTTTTATGATTTTTTTTGTCAAATTTAGAACTTTTGAGTGTTTTGTAACCAGGAGTATGCTTGTGATACCTCAAGCTTCCAAGCTTGAAACAATGTCCGACCTAGGTGTTTTGTGAAGAGTAATTCCATGAGTTTCTTTCCACTAATCACACTAGACATCCTCTTGGTGCTTTAGGAGTCATTATCTCCTTTTGTGTCAAGTTGTAGGCAAAGGTTTTCCTTACCTTCCATGTTGCGTCAAGGTTAAGTACAAGGTGCTCATGTTTTTGTAAGGGAGGTTCGGAGCACCCATCTATCCTTTTATTATATCATTCTGTTGTTTTCCTAAGATAGTCACCATTGGAGACTAACTTAGTTTTGTTATTGTTTCATCATTGTTAAGCTTGTGTTGTCTAGATCGAGCTAAAGGAAAGTTTTCCCTACATCAGATCATAGACTAATCTTCAAAGAGATTTCATCTTGTAAACATAGAGCTCTGCAATGACTTTTTCGTTGGAATTGGAAAGGAAGGCGCCATAAACGTTACATTTTCACTAGCCGTTTATTTAAATGGGTCCCCATTCTGATGGTCGGTCCTCCTAAAATAGCCGTTAGGTTCCCATAAAAAAAATCAGTCCCCATAGTTTCTTATCATAATTTCTTGTAGCGTTATTGGAATAGCACTTAAACTCGGTTCCCAAACACATCGGTAGTACCAGGGAGACATATGCATATATTTAAATAGTGGAAGGACAAAGGCACTCAAGCAATGAATACATATGCATATGCAATTTAAATGAGGGAAGACAAGTTGTCATCTAAGTAAATATTCTCAGGTGTGGACTAATGGGCATATGGAACAGACACATAGATTGGGCAAAGGGACTAGCTTATAAGCATGAATCATATCTGGGGGGATTTTTGATATGGTTAAGAAGCAATCACCGTGCTTATTTTTCATGGCTTGAAAGAGAGAGCATGCAGAGGTACCCAAATCATCAAGCAACATTGCGAAGCAAGAGAGTAATTAACAAGGTCTTTCTAATTGCATCACACAGAGCATTCGAGAGCCTAATACCCCTAAGGGCACAAGTTTTATAGATAAGCAACTAAATTCTAAGTTCCCAAGATTAAAGATAGAAGATAATTCATAGTCAATGGAGAGAAAACTTACAAGAAAGGGGTTGCTAAATTGAAGGGAATCATTCCCAAGAGAAGCCTTAGGTTGATAAATGTGTCCTTGTTTAGGGTCTTGGTGAAAATATCAACTATTTGATCCTCAGTCCGGCAATGAGTGAGTTCAATGTTCCTCTTCTCCACATGATCACGTAGAAAGTGAAGAAAATGCCAATGTGCTTTGTTCGTGACTAATGCACTGGGTTCTTGGAGATATTGATAGCACTTGTATTGTCACACCGTATTTCGAGGGCGCCCATTGAGATACCAAAGTCTGAGATCTACTAATTTAGGCATAGGATTTGAGTGCAGCATGATGCAACGGATATGTATTCTGCTTCAGTTGTTGAGAGGGCGGTGGAGTTTTGCTTCTTGGAGGTCCAAGATACAAGCCAGGGAAAAGCATTGAGACATTCTGGAGGTGCTTTTACGATCAACCAAGTAACCTGCAAAATCAGCATCTTTATATCCAACAAGAGTAAAATCACAATATTTAGGATACCATACACAAATATTGTCAGTCTTTTCAGGCAGCGAAAGATTCACTTGATGATGGCAACATGTGATTCTATTGGATCGGATTGGAATCTGACGCAGAGGCTCACAACGAATACGATATTTGGTCCGGAGGCAGTCAAGTACATAAGGGAACCCACCATTCCTCTATAAGTTGTCTCATTGGTCAAGTGGCCATTTAGATCAGCGTCTAGCTTAGTTGCTTTAGATATTGGAGTGTGCAGCGCCTTGCAAGATTACATATCATACTTCTTTAAGATATCCCTTAAGTATTTCTATTGATGAATTTGCATGCCTTCATCCTTTGG